>NC_057807.1:130524097-130749581 GCF_018294505.1 Triticum aestivum | reverse complement strand
GTCAAAAACAGAACAGTCTGCAGCAATCTGTAACTCTAGAATACTTATGAAACTATACAACTCCTACCAAAATAGGAAGTCCTGGGAAATTTGTCTATTGATCTACATAAAAAAAGAATCAACGCAAAATCACATTTCTGTGATTTACTAAAATTATTTCTGTGCGCGCAAAAGTTTCTGTTTTTCAGCAGAATCAAATTAACTATCACCGTAGGTTATCCTATAGGTTCTACTTGGAAAAAATACTAATTAAAACATGAAAACACATCTAAACAGAAGCTAGATGAAATATTTATTACTAAGCAGAAGAAAAAAGCAAAAAACTAAAATAAAATTGGGTTGCCTCTCAACTAGCGATATCGTTTAACGCCCCTAGCTAGGCATAAAAGCGAGGATAGATCTAAGTAGTGCCATCTTTGGCACTCAATTCATAAGTAGCTCGCATGATAGATTCTTAAGGTAATTTAACTTTCTTTCTTGGAAAGTGATCCATGCATTTCCTTAATGGAAATTGGAATCTAATATTCCCTTCCTTCATATCAATAATTGCACCAATCGTCCTAAGGAAAGGTCTACCAAGAATAATAGGACAAGAAAGATTGCAATCTATGTCAAGAAAGAAAAAATCTACGGGCACATAGTTCCTATTTGCAACAATAAGAACATCATTGGTTCTTACCATAGGCTTCTTAATGGTGGAATCCGCAAGGTGCAAATTTAAAGAGCAATCATCAAGATCATGGAAACCTAGAATATCACATAAAGTTTTTGGAATCGTGGAAACACTGGCACCCAAATCACACAAAGCATAGCACTCATGATCTTTAATTTTAATCTTTATAGTGGGTTCCCACTCATCATAAAGTTTTCTAGGTATCGAAACTTCCAAATTAAGTCTTTCCTCATAAGATTGCATCAAGGCATCAACAATATGTTTGGTAAAAGCTTTATTTTGACTATAAGCATGAGAAGAATTCAACACGGATTGCAACAAGGAAATACAATCTATTAAAGAACAATTAACATAATTAAATTCCTTGAAATCCATAATAGTGGGTTCAATGCTATTTAAAGTCTTGACCTCTCCAATCCCACTTTTACCAAATTTAGCATCAAGATCTAAAAACTCTGAATCATTGGGACGCCTTTTAGCTAAAGTTGACTCATCTCCAGTCCCATCAGTATTAAGATTCATATTGCAAAACAAAGATTTAATAGGGGACACATCAATAACTTTTAGATCTTCATCATTATTTTCATGGAAACTAGAAGAACACGCTTTTACAAAGCAATCTTTCTTAGCATGCAATCTAGCGGTTCTTTCTTTGCACTCATCAATGGAAATTCTCATAGCTTTGAGAGACTCATTGATATCATGCTTAGGAGGAGTAGATCTAAGTTTCAAAGAATCAACATCAAGTGAAAGTCTATCAACGTTCCTAGCCAAATCATCAACTTTAAGCAATTTTTCTTCAAGCAAAGCATTAGAATTCTTTTGAGAGATCATAAATTCTTTAACACTATTCTCAAAATCAGAGGGCATCTTATTAAAATTTCCATAAGAATTATTGTAGGAATTTCCATAATTATTAGAGGAATTACTAGCGAACAGTCTAGGATTAAAGTTTCCTCTATAAGCAATGTTACCAAAATTATTCCTACCAACAAAATTCACATCCATAGATTCATTATTATTCTCAATCAAAGTAGACAAAGGCATATCATTGGGATCAATAGGAGCACTCTTAGTAGCAAACAATTTAATAAGTTCATCCATCTTTCCACTCAAAACATTAATTTCTTCTATAGCATGCACTTTTTTACTAGTAGATCTTTCGGTGTGCCATTGAGAATAATTAGCCATAATGTTATCAAGGAGTTTAGTAGCTTCTCCTAAGGTGATTTCCATAAAAGTGCCTCCCGCGGCCGAATCTAAAAGATTTCTAGAAGCAAAATTCAATCCGGCATAAAAAAATTGTATGATCATCCACAAATTCAAACCATGAGTAGGGCAGTTGCGAATCATTAATTTCATTCTTTCCCAAGATTGGGCAACATGCTCATGATCAAGTTGTTTAAAATTCATAATATCATTCCTAAGAGAGATGATCTTAGCGGGAGGAAAATACTTAGAGATAAAAGCATCTTTGCACTTATTTCAAGAATCAATATTATTCTTTGGTAAAGACAAAAACCAAACTTTAGCACGTACTCTAAGTGAAAACGGAAATAACTTCAATTGACCAATATCATTATCCGTATCTTTCTTCTTTTGCATCTCACACAAATCAACAAAGTTTTTAGATGGGTAGCGGCATCTTCACTAGGAAGGCCGGAGAATTGATCTTTCATAACAAGATTCAGCAAAGCAGCATCGATTTCACAAGACTCAACATCATTAAGAGGAGCAACCAGAGTACTAAGGAAATCATTATTATTGGTATTGGAAAAGTCACACAATTGGTATTATCTTGCGCCATCGTGACAAGCAATCCAACACACAAGCAAACAAAAAGGCAAGCGAAAGAGAGAGAGGTTGGGAAAGAGAGGGCGAATAAAACGGCAAGGGTGAAGTGGGGGAGAAGAAAACGAGAGGCAAATGGCAAATAATGTAATGAGAGGGAGATAAGTTTGTGATGGGTACTTGGTATGTCTTGACTTGAGCGAAGACCTCCTCGGCAACGGCGCCAGAAATCCTTCTCGCTACATCTTGAGCTTGCGTTGGTTTTCCTTGAAGAGGAAAGGGTGATGCAGCAAAGTAGCGTAAGTATTTCCCTCATTTTTTGAGAACCAAGGTATCAATCCAGTAGGAGGCTCCTCAAAAGTCCCACGCACCTACACTAACAAACAAGAACCTCGCAATCAACGCAATAAAGGGGTTGTCAATCCCTTCACGGCCACTTGCGGAAGTGAGATCTGATAGAGATAATATGATAAGATAAAAAAAATTGGTATTTTTATGATATAGATTGGAAAAGTAAAGATGCAAATAAAAGTAGATGGTAAACTTATATGATAGAAGATAGACCCGGGGGCCATAGGTTTCACCAGTGGCTTCTCTCAATATAGCATAAGTATTACGGTGGGTGAACAAATTACTGTCGAGCAATTGATAGAAAAGAGCATAGTTATGAGATTATCTAGGCATGATCATGTATATAGGCATCACATCTGTGACAAGTAGACCGACTCCTGCCTGCATCTACTACTATTACTCTACACATCAACCGACTCCTGCCTGCATCTAGAGTATTAAGTTCATAAAGAACAGAGTAACACATTAAGAAAGATGACATGATGTAGAGGGATAAACTCATGCAATATGATATAAACCCCATATTTTTATCCTCGATGGCAACAATACAATACGTGCCTTGTTGCCCCTGCTGTCACTGGGAAAGGACACCGCAAGATTGAACCCAAAGCTAAGCACTTCTCCCATTGCAAGAAAGATCAATCTAGTAGGCCAAACCAAACTGATAATCCGTAAGACTTGCAAAGATAACTTAGTCACACATAAAAGAATTCAGAGGAGATTCAAATATTTCTCATAGATAAACTTGATCATAAACCCACAATTCATCGGATCTCGACAAACACACCGCAAAAACAGTTACATCGAATAGATCTCCAAGAAGATCGAGGAGAACTTTGTATTGAGATTCAAAGAGAGAGAAGAAGCCATCTAGCTAATAACTATGGACCCGAAGGTCTGTGGTAAACTACTCACAACTCATCGGAAGGGCATTGGATATGATGTAGAGGCCCTCCATGGTCGATTCCCCCTCCGGCGGAGCGCCAGCAAAGGCTCCAAGATGGGATCTCGCGGATATAGAAGGTTGCGGCGGTGGAAATAGTTTTTCATGGTGCTCCTCGATGGTTTCACGGTACATGGGTATATATAGGAGGAAGAAGTAGGTCGGTGGATGCTCGAGGGGCCCACGAAGGTGGGGGGTGCGCCCAGCCCTAGGGGGCGCACCGGGCACCCTCGTGGCCGCCTCCTCTGTTGCTTGACGTCCACTCCAAGTCCCCTGGATCACGTTTGTTCCAAAAAGATCGCTCCCGAAGGTTTCATTCGGTTTGGACTCCGTTTGATATTCCTTTCATTCGAAACACTGAAATAGGCAAAAAAACAACAATTCGGGCTGCGCCTCCGGTTAGTAGGTTAGTCCCAAAAATGATATAAAAGTGTAAAGTAAAGCCCATAAACATCCAAAACGGGTAATATAATAGCATGGAACAATCAAAAATTATAGATACGTTGGAGACATATCACTTGGTCAAGTGGGTTCCCAAGTCTACATCAAGTTCTACTTCAACAAGTACATCTACAACCCCAAGGATTCCCATCAAGATGATGTGGATCCCGAAGAAGAAGAAATAGAGAGTTCTTGAGGGTGAATCTGCCAACATTTTTCTCTCATATTCATTTTGGCAAGGACAAGTGCAAACAACTTCCACATCTTGCACTTGTTCAAGGAGTCACAAACCCTTGTGTTTGTAAGACAAGGGACAAGGTAATCTAATGCTTTCATGGACATCAAATGTGTGTGTAGTTCACTCTATGTCTATGGATATCCTTGTTTGTTCCTTGTGGGACTAACCCATGTAGGTATTGAAAGTGCAACTCACTCCAATGGATTGCTCCAAATGTTCTACATCAACAATGAGCATCCACATCTTCAACAACTACATGAAGTCATCATCGACAAAACCTAAGGTTAGTTCGTCCCTCTTAGGGGGGATATCAAATCTAGGGGAGGTTTACTCTAAGAATTGGGCTAAAGCAACTCTAATGGTGTGAACACAACAATGCTTTATGTAAAAGTGGTAACCCCACTTGTGCTTAAACGATGAGTATGACCTATGATCAAATGTTCTCATTTGACTCCTAAGTCAATATACTCATATATAGATGACCTAGTCATCGCCAATTGCTTGATAGATTCTAGAGTGATTGTGCAAGATTTGCCACATATTTCATTTTCCATTTTATTCTATGAGCATGTTGATTGCATATTTTCTCTCATTCGAGGACATCCATTTGTTACTTTGATTGTTTGACTCTTTTTCTTTTGCCAAATGGATGGACAAGAATGCCTAAGAACTCCCTCTAGCTATCTATGTTTTTCTCGTCTCAAACTCTATTCATGCTACATCACAAAGTTTGATCAAGTCAGATTCAAACCCTCTGGGTGAGGAGCACTCAGAGTCACCGTTTTTTCATAGACTTAAACTTCCAAAACCTCTCTATGCATTTCGGTCTGACCGATTTGTTCCTTTCGGTCATACCGAGTTCATTGAGTTTATCTAGGTTTTCAATCTCGGTGCAACCGATTTGAACAATTCGGTCACACCGAGTTGCAATAACTGCTTGCGATTCTGCATCTCGGTGCCACCGAGTCGTTCCACTTGGTCACACCGACAGGGTCGCGATATATATACCCAGGGGTCAAGTTTTGGAAATTCCTCCAAAAACCTTTCGCCCGCACGTATCCTGCTCTGCCGACTCAGGTCTCTGGATCGTGTCCTCGTCACCAGCGACCTCCTGCCGCTGGTCTCTGTCGCCATCAACAGAAATCTCTGCCGCTATTGCCGCTGTATCGAGCTCATCAATTAGGGTAGGAGTTTGATCCTCTGTATTTTCTCACTCCAATTCTTAGCACAGAGACAATGCCATGATTCTTGACAATTTTAAGATTACCCTATCCAGCAAAAATTCCCTTCAGTTTAGATTTGATTCGAAAATTTAGGGTTAGGTTTCCGCCGATGTCATCTCGGACCGACTGAGTTGTTGAAATCGGTCTCACCGATTTGGCTTAGGCCATTGCACTTGTGATTTTCGGTCTAACCGAAACATACAAATTAGTGTGACCGAGTTCAGAACTTTGTGAAACCCTAGCAATATCGGAGTCACTGAACTGTGCCTCGGTCTGACCGAGATCACTAGTTTAGACACAGATTGTTGCTTTGGTGTCACCGAGTTTACAAATCGGTAGCTGCAAAATGCTTTCTGTAGAAATCTAGAACTAAGTTTTTGACTCAATTGTTTTGCAAAAACTCTGCACTTTGTGATGCTCATCCACTCTACCTTATCTATAACTATTCGCAGGGTCAGCTTGCAGTGTTAGCCATGTCAGATCAGAGTGATAGCTGATAACCCGCAAGTATACGGGATAGTTGTAGCCTCTTTTGTTAAGTAAGAGTGTTGAACCCAACGAGGAGCTAAAGGTAGAACAAATACTCTCTCAAGTCCTATCGGCCACTGATACGACTCTACGCACGCTTGACGTTCGCTTTACCTAAAACAAGTATGAAACTAGAAGTACTTTGTAGGTGTGATAGGATAGGTTTGCAAGATAATAAAGAACAAGTAAATATAAATTAGGGGCTGTTTAGATAAAGATGCAATAAAGTAAATATAGCGAGTGTGGAAAAGTGGTGGTAGGAGTTGTGGAATTGTCCCTAAGCAATTGACTATGTTACTAGACCGGTAATCACTATTGCAATTCTATTTGAGGGAGAGGCATAAGCTAACATATCATCCCTTACTTGGAATTCTATGCACTTATGATTGGAACTCTAGCAAGCATCCGCAACTACTAAAGATTCATTAAGGTAAAACCCAACCATAGCATTAAAGTATCAAGTCCCATTTATCCCATACGCAAACAACCTACTTACTCGGGTTTGTGTTTCAGTCACTCACGCAACCCACTATAAGCAAATCATAAACATATTGCAAACCCTACAGCGGGAATCCCTCACGCTTGCGTGACACGGAGGTCACAATAGGACAGAACCAATAATAAAACATGCAACTCAAACCAATCATAGCAATTCATCAATCACCGATAGGACAATAGAAATCTACTCAGACATCATAGGATCGAAACACATCATTGGATAATAATATGAAGCATAAAGCACCATATTCAAGTAGAGGGTACAGCGGGTTGCAGGAGAGTGGACCGCTAGATATAGATGGGGGAAGGTGATGGAGATGTTGGTGAAGATGACGGCAGTGTTGGTGAAGATCGCAGTGATGATGATGGCCCCCAGCGGCGTTCCGGCGCCACTGGAAGCAAGGGGGAGAGAGAGCCCCCCTTCTTCTTCTTCTTACTTGACCTCCTCCCTAGATGGGAGAAGGGTTTCCCCTCTGGTCCTTGGCTCCCATGGCGTGGGAGGGGCGAGAGCCCCTCCGAGATTGGATCTATCTCTCTATTTCTGCGTTCAGTTCTGGCTCTGTTTCACCATTTCGTGTATATATAGAGATCCGTAACTCCGATTGGCCTGAAACCTTTGCCATGATTTTTTCCGAATATTAGCTTTCTTGCGGCAAAAGAAGAGTGTCAATCGCCTTACGGAGGGCTCACGAGGGTAGGGGCGCGCCCAGCGGGGCAGGCGCGTCCCCCTGCCTCGTGACCACCTCGGGCACTGGTTCGCGTTGATTTTCCTTCCAAATTTTCCATATTTTCCAAAAATAAGCTCCGTCCGTTTTTATCCCGTTTGCACTCGTTTGATATTGGGTTTTTACGAAACAAAAAAACATGCAACAGACAGGAACTGGCACTGGGCACTGGATCAATAAGTTAGTCCCAAAAATAATATAAAAAGTTGCCAAAAAGTATATGAAAGTGAATAATATTGGCATGGAACAATCAAAAATTATAGATACGACGGAGACGTATCAGCATCCCCAAGCTTAATTCCTGCTCGTCCTCGAGTAGGTAAATGATAAAAAAGATAATTTTTTATGTGGAATGCTACGTAGCATAATCTTGATCATATGTCTAATCATGGCATGAATATTAAGACACGAGTGATTCAAAGCAATAGCCTATCATTTGATGTAAAAGCAATAATACTTCGAGAGTACCAATAAAGCAATCATGTCTTTTCAAAACAACAAGGCTAAAGCAAGCTTATCCCTACAAAATCATATAGTTTGAGGACGCTTCATTTTCGTCACACAAAATGCCCCCATCATGCACAACCCCGATGACAAGCCGAGCAATTGGTTCATACTTTTTAATGCGCTTCAGCTTTTTCAACCCTCACGCAATACATGAGCGCTAGCCATGGATATAGCACTATAGGTGGAATAGAATATAATGATGGAGGTTATGTGGAGAAGACAAAAAAGGAGAAAGTCTCACATCGACGCGGCTAATCAATGGGCTATGGAGATGCCCATCAATTGATGTCAATGCGAGGAGTAGGGATTGCCATGCAACGGATGCACTAAGAGCTATAAGTGTATGAAAGCTCAACAAAAGAAACAAAGTGGGTGTGCATCCAACTTGCTTGCTCATGAAGACCTAGGGCATTTGAGGAAGCCCATCGTTGGAATATACAAGCCAAGTTCTATAATGAAAAATTCCCACTAGTATATGAAAGTGACAACATAGGAGACAATCTATATGAAGAACATGGTTCTACTTTGAAGCACAAGATATGAGACTCACTACATGAAGAACATGGTGCTACTTTGAAGCACAAGTGTGGAAAAAGAGATAGTAACATTGCCCTTTTTTGGATGGGCTTCTTTGGCCCCCTTTTTTATTTAGGCTTCTTTGGCCTTCCCTTTTTTTATGGGGCAATGTTCTATAATGATGATCATCACACTTTTATTTACTTACAACTCAATATTACAACTCGATACTGGAACAAAGATATGACTCTATATGAATGCTTCCGACGGTGTACCGGGATGTGCAATGATCTAGCATAGCAATGACATCAAAAAATGGACAAGCCATGAAAACATCATGCTAGCTATCTTACGATCATGCAAAGCAATATGACAATGAATGCTCATGTCATGAATATGATGATGATGGAAGTTGCATGGCAATATATCTCGAAATGGCTAAGGAAATGCCATGATAGGTAGGTATGGTGGCTGTTTTGAGGAAGATATAATGAGGCTTATGTGTGATAGAGCGTATCGTATCACGGGATTTGGATGCACCGGCGAAGTTTGCACCAACTCTCGAGGTGAGAAAGGGCAATGCACGGTATCGAAGAGGCTAGCAATGATGGAAAGGTAAAAGTGCGTATAATCCATGGACTCACATTAGTCATAAAGAACTCATATACTTATTGCAAAAGTTTATTAGCCCTCGAAGCAAAGTACTACTACGCATGCCCCTAGGGGGATATATTGGTAGGAAAAGACCATCGCTCGTCCCCGACCGCCACTCATAAGGAAGACAATCAAAGAAACACCACATGCTTCAAATTTGTCACACAACGGTTACCATACGTGCATGCTACGGGACTTGCAAACCTCAACACAAGTGTCTCTACAATCCACAACCACCCACTAGCATAACTCTAATATCACCATCTTTATATCGCAAAACTATTGCAAGGAATCGAACATATCATATTCAGCGATCTACAAGTCTATGTAGAATTTTATGACTAACCATGTGAATGACCAATTCTTGTCATCTCTCTAAAAAGATATAAGTGAAGCAAGAGAGTTTTATTCTTTCTACAAAAGATATGCCCACGCTCTAACAAATATAAGTGAAGCAAAAGAGCATTCTACAAATGGCGGTTTTCTATGTGAAGAGAAACAGGCAATCCAAACTTCAAAAGATATAAGTGAAGCACATGAAGCATTCTATAAAGCCACATTCAAAAGATTTAAGTGAAGTGCAATGAGCATTCTATAAATCAACCAAGTACTATCTCATATCAGCATGGTGCATAAAAGAAAAATAAAACCCTAATTGCAAAAGACGCTCCAAGACTTGCACATAATGCATGAACGAAACGAATCTGAACCATACCGATACTTGTTGAAGAAAGAGGGGATGCCTCCCCAGCATCCCCAAGCTTAGACGCTTGAGTCTCCTTGAATATTTACTTCGGGTGCCTCGGGCATCCCCAAGCTAGAGCTCTTGCCTCTCTTCCCTCTTCTCACATCGAAACATCCTCGATTAGACACTACATCCACACAAAAGTTCAACAGAAAACTCGGTAAGATCCGTTAGTGTAATAAAGCAAATCACCACTCTAAGTACTGTTGCAAACCAATTCATATTTTGTTTTTGCATTATGTCTACTGTAATATAACTTTTTCATGGCTTAAATCCACTGATATAAATTGATAGATTCATCAAAACAAGCAAACTATGCATCAAAAACAGAATCTGTCAAAAACAGAACAGTTTGTAGAAATGTGAACAACCACCATACTTCTGTTACCTCAAAAATTCTACCAAAATTATGAAAAATAAACAAGTTGTACAGAAAGACAATGAAAAAGGAATAAGAACCATTTGACTTTCCAGTTAAAAATGTAAAATCGCACACTACAGCCAAAGTATCTATCCTGCACCATACAAACCAACAAGCATTGTAAACATCCTAAAGGCAAACCTTGGCACATTATTTTTATAATACAATGGAGTTGTACAAGGGATAATTATTTTTGATGAAAAGTTTCTGTAATTAAGATTCACAAAGTTCCCATGGGCATGAACAAAGTTCAAGGACGTCCCCCACTTTCACAATGCTCGTCTCTCTCACTTTCACTTCTCTTTTTGAAAAGTTTTGGGTTCCCCTCTTTACTTTTGTTGTTTTTAAACTATATGAAAGCACTCAACAGAAATAAATGACTCTCTAAAACTTCTGGGTTGTCTCCCTGGCAGCGCTTTCTTTAAGGCCATTAAGCTAGGCATTTAGTGCTCAAGTAATGAATCCACCCAGATCCCAAGGTATATCAAAGCTAATTTTAATTAACAATGATTTGTAATTTAGTAGTGAGCACAAAGTAAATATATCATGCAACAACATAGCTAACTCTCTTCCTATGCATCGGCATGTCATAAAAGAACAATTCATGCACACCAAGTAAAGGCCAATGCATAGTATAAACAGTTTCTTGCAATTTTATCGTGTGGGAAACATAGAGAGGTGGAGAAATAGTTCCTCTCGCATAATAATTGCAAGTAGGAGCAGCAAGCACATGCATATTATATTCATCAAAATCATCATGTGTAGTAGTAAAAGGCAACCCATCAATATAATCCTTAATAAGTGCAAGCTTCTCCGATATAGTGTAGTCGGGAGAATTTAAAAAGATAATAGGACTATCATGCGTGGGTGCAATAGCAACAATTTCATTCATAACATAAGGAACTATAGCAAGTTCATCTCCATAAGCATAATTCATATTGGCATCTTGGCCACAAGCATAGCAAGCATCATCAAAAAGGGATATTTCAAGAGAATCAATGGGATCATAATAGTCATCATAGTAATCATCCTTCGGTAAGCACGAAGGGGAATTAAATAGTGTATGAGTTGAAGAGTTACTCTCATTGGAAGGTGGGCATGGGTGATCAATCCGCTCTTCCTCCTTTTGTTCTTCGCTCTTCTCATCATCTTTTTCATCCAATGAGCTCACAGTTTCATCAATTTCCTCTTCCATAGGCTCCTGCAAAATATTAGTCTCTTCTTGGACAGCGAGGTAAGCCTCGATATATTGTTTAACATAGGAATTAGAAGCATAATTCTCATAACAATATTCAAGTATGGCAAAAAATTTAGAATTGTAAAGAGTAGCATCATACTTTTCAATCAAAGAAGCAATTTCCAAAGCACCCTTAAAAGCAAGAAATTCTTCAATTTGTTGAACATCATAGTAATTGTAAACACCCTTAGCATAGGAAGATACGATTCCATTATCACAAAACAAGCATTGATAGGGTAGGTGTTTCTTAGGGTCTTCAGAACAACAAGTAACATCATATATTTCACACAAATTCCAAGCATAGCATTGCAAACGTTGAATTTGACCCCATAATAGTTTCCTTTTTTCAGATATACGGTGTCGCACATAACAAGCATGCTCATCTAAAGATTTGCCCTCAACTAAGCTAGTTGGGGTTTCAGCACGAGCACATAGGGATCAAAGATGATCCAAGTAAAAAGCTTCAGTAGTGTGATAGATTTTGAGTAGTTCTTCAACCATTGGAGCAGTAGGTACAACTAATTTTTTTGGTATTTTGAGTTTCCTACCCATGACTAAAGATAGAAAACAACTAAGAACAGCAAATAAAAATTACTTAGTGATAAAGCAAACAAGCACACACGAGAATATTCACCCCACGCTATGACTCCCCGGCAACGGCGCCAGAAAAAGGTCTTGATAACCCGCAAGTATACGGGATAGTTGTAGCCTCTTTCGTTAAGTAAGAGTGTCGAACCCAACAAGGAGCTAAAGGTAGAACAAATACTCTCTCAAGTCCTATTGGCCACTGATACGACTCTACGCACGCTTGACGTTCGCTTTACCTAAAACAAGTATGAAACTAGAAGTACTTTGTAGGTGTGATAGGATAGGTTTGCAAGATAATAAAGAACAAGTAAATATAAACTAGGGGCTGTTTAGATAAAGATGCAATAAAGTAGATATAGCGAGTGTGGGAATTGTCCCTAAGCAATTGACTATGTTACTAGACCGGTAATCACTATTGCAATTCTATTTGAGGGAGAGGCATAAGCTAACATATCATCCCTTACTTGGAATTCTATGCACTTATGATTGGAACTCTAGCAAGCATCCGCAACTACTAAAGATTCATTAAGGTAAAACCCAACCATAGCATTAAAGTATCAAGTCCCATTTATCCCATACGCAAACAACCTACTTACTCGGTTTGTGTTTCAGTCACTCACGCAACCCACTATAAGCAAATCATAAACATATTGCAAACCCTACAACGGGAATCCCTCACGCTTGCGCGACACGGAGGGCACAATAGGACATCACCAATAATAAAACATGCAACTCAAACCAATCATAGCAATTCATCAATCACCGATAGGACAATACAAATCTACTCAGACATCATAGGATGGAAACACATCATTGGATAATAATATGAAGCATAAAGCACCATGTTCAAGTAGAGGGTACAGCGGGTTGCGGGAGAGTGGACTGCTGGATATAGATGGGGGAAGGTGATGGAGATGTTGGTGAAGATGACGGCGGTGTTGGTGAAGATCGCGGTGATCATGATGGTCCCCGGCGGCATTCCGGCGCCATCGGAAGCAAGGGGGAGAGAGAGCCCCCGTCTTATTCTTCTTACTTGACCTCCTCCCTTGATGGGAGAAGGGTTTCCCCTCTGGTCCTTGGCTCCCATGGCGTGGGAGGGGCGAGAGCCCCTCCGAGATTGGATCTATCTCTCTGTTTCTGCGTTCTGTTCTGGCTCTGTTTCACCATTTCGTGTATATATGGAGATCCGTAACTCCGATTGGCCTGAAACCTTTGCCGTGATTTTTTTCCGAATATTAGCTTTCTTGCAGCAAAAGAAGAGCGTCAACCGCCTTACGGTGGGCTCACGAGGGTAGGGGCGCCCAGGGGGGCAGGCGCGCCCCCTCCTCGTGACCACCTCGGGCACTAGTTCGCGTTGATTTTCCTTCCAAATTTTCCATATTTTCCAAAAATAAGCTCCGTACGTTTTATCCCGTTTGGACTCCGTTTGATATTGGGTTTCTGCGAAACAAAAAAACATGCAACAGACAGGAACTGGCACTGGGCACTGGATCAATAAGTTAGTCCCAAAAATAATATAAAAAGTTGCCAAAAAGTATATGAAAGTGAACAATATTGGCATGGAACAATCAAAAATTATAGATACGACGGAGACGTATCAATATCCAGAACAAGTCTGAGGAACAAGTCAACATGAGTGAGGGTGCTAATCCCTCTGAAAGTTATGAAGATGGAAGCAGAAGTACTCCTAGCAACCTGCCTAAGGCTGCTACTAGGTAGAGGAGGAAAAGAGACTCACACTCTGAAGATGAAGACTATGTTGCTGAGGAGGAGGAGGTCGGCTCCAAGAAGGTTTTCAAGAAGGAGTTTGGCACAGCAGCTTCAACCAAGCCAAGCATGAACAAGAAAGCTCCTGCCAGAAGGATTCCCATGTCCAAAGCCAGAGCATTAACACAAGAAACTATGGAATTTACTCTTGAGCCAAGAGAAGATGCTGATGGAAAGAAAAGAAAGGAAAGGGTCGGGAAAACCATTGCCAGAGTGATTGGAAAGCCATCTATGGCTAGAGATTCTGAATAAGAGGAGGAGGAAGAGCAAGATGCACCTCCTGCCAAGTCTTAGAAGCTGATGGGGGATGCCATCAAGTCTGGGGCTGCTCCATAAAAGCCCAAGACTGTCCCCAAAGCTCCAGCTCAAGCTTCCAAGTCTGCACCAAAGAGAAGCACCAGAAACATTCCTGCTGTAGAAAAGAACAAGGCCCCAGTGCCTGAAGTTGAAGAAGAAGAAGAAAAGTAAGCCCAAGTTCTCAGAAAGTTGAAGCCAAAAATTCCTGATCATGATGATAATCATCCAGTGGCTGAAAATATGAAGAAAATAAAGGATGCAGGTCTCAGATTGTGGAGACAACTAGATCCCTATGATGTGAGGAGAAGAACGGCTATGGACTACAGGTTTCACACTAAGGAACAACAGGACTTCTATTAGACTGTGCTCTTAGATAAGAAGCCCATTTTGTGTGACATGAAGTGGGTGGACTAGAAATATAATGATGCCTATAAAGATCATTTTCCTGGAGTACATGAGAGCTTCAGACTCAATGAAGTTGACACTTTTGTGGGTCACAAATTGACCAAGTGGAATGATGAGCTTATCATGCAGTTCTATTCAATATCTCACTTCTACCCAAATGGCAAAATAGTTTGGATGTCTGAAGGTTCTAGGTACCAGTCTTCTGTTGCTGAATGTGCCAAGCTCATTAGTGCCCCTGAAGAAGCTGAGGATGATATTGCTGTCTATGCTGAGCGCAAGAAAGATCACAACTCCATGGCCAATATGTACAAGGAGATACCTGACAAGGCCTTGGAGACACATAAGCTAGGCTCAGTATACTATCTGATGTCAGGATTGGCCACCATGAACACCATTTTGAGTCATACCTTGTTGCCCAAATCAGAGGCCACTCCATCAACTTGCTTCAGCTATTTGATTTGCCACAGAAATTCAAGGTGATGAGCTTGATAGTTGAAACCATCAAGAGAACAACAGCAGACCAGAAGAGATCATGTGGGTATGCTCCACACATCTAGATGCTCATTAACTCCAAGATGAGCAAAGGTGTGTATCTGTTGGACAAAGAGCACCTTCCCTTGAGACCTGACCTAGAAGACAACATAGTTGTGATGGATGCTTCAGATCCTACTTTAGTAGAGGCCCAGGAGAAGAGAGCAAAAGCAAAAGCTGAGAAGGCAGCCAAGATGACAAGTGCTGAAGAGGCATCTCAAGTTTTCTCAAGTACAAACAAGACCAACTTGGCTATCTCATTCAAGCTACTTTAAGGATTGAGAAGGGATTGGCCACCCTGACTCGGAATCAAGAGAGTCTTGAAAGAATTTTTGAGACAAAACTTCATGACTTGGATGTCAAGGTGACAGAGATTCAGACTTCTATGGAGAAGATCCAAGAAGAGCTTGAGGACAGGAGTGACAAGACCACCACAAATGTCAATCAAAGGGTGCCCAGAAGATAGAGGTCTGCAATAGTGCCAGTGAAAGACACTAGAGCTAAAACTTCAGCTCCTGCAGCAACAACTTCAGTTGCCCCTCCGGTTGCAACTCCTCCAGTGCCTACAACCTCTTTAGAAGCATTTGTTGCAGGACTCCTCTCCACTCCACCTCCTGAAGATCAAGCTTAGAGAGCCGCATAGCACTATGCATTTTCAAGCTTTTTGGTAATGATACATCTCCAAGGTATCTATAATTTTTGATTGTTCCATGCTATTATATTACCCGTTTTGCATGTTTATGGGTTTTACTTTACACATTTATATCATTTTTGGGACTAACCTACTAACCGGAGGCCCAGCCCATATTGTTGTTCTTGCCTATTTCAGTGTTTCGAAGAAAAGGAATATCAAACGGAGTCCAAACGGAATGAAACCTTCGAAAAGGTTATTTTTGGAACAGAAGCAATCCCAGGAATTTGGAGTGCAAGCCATGGAAGCGTCGAGGAAGCCACGAGATAGGGGGGCACGCCCACCCCCCCTGGGCGCGCCCTCCACCCTCGTGGCCCCTCGAGGCTCCCCCGACCGACTTATTTCGCCTATATATTCCCATATACCCTAAAACCATCGAAGACGAAGATAGATCGGGAGTTCTGCCGCCGCAAGCCTCTGTAGCTACCAAAAATCTCTCGGGAGCCCGTTCCGGCACCCTGCCGAAGGGGGGATCCCTCACCGGTGGCCATCTTCATCATCCCGGTGATCTCCATGACGAGGAGGGAGTAGTTCACCCTCGGGGCTGAGGGTATGTACCAGTAGCTATGTGTTTTGATCTCTCTCTCTCTCTCTCTCTCGTGTTCTCTCTATGGCACGATCTTGATGTATCGCGTGCTTTGCTATTATAGTTGGATCTTATGATGTTTCTCCCCCTCTACTCTCTTGTGATGAATTGAGTTTTCCTCTTGAAGTTATCTTATCGGATTGAGTCTTTAAGGATTTGAGAACACTTAATGTATGTCTTGCCGTGTTTATCTATGGTGACAATGGGATATCACGTGATCCACTTGATGTATGTTTTGGTGATCAACTTGCTGGTTCCGCCCATGAACCTATGCATAAGGGTTGGCACACGTTTTCGTCTTGACTTTCCGGTAGAAACTTTCGGGCACTCTTTGAAGTACTTTGTGTTGGTTGGATAGATGAATCTGAGATTGTGTGATGTATATCGTATAATCATGCCCACGGATACTTGAGGTGGCAATGGAGTATCTAGGTGACATTAGGGTTTTGGTTGATTTGTGTCTTAAGGTGTTATTCTAGTATGAACTCTATGATAGATTGAACGGAAAGAATAGCTTCATGTTATTTTACTACGGACTCTTGAATAGATAGAACAGAAAGGATAGCTTTGAGGTGGTTTCGTACCCTACCATAATCTCTTTGTTTATTCTCCGCTATTAGTGGCTTTGGAGTAACTCTTTGTTGCATGTTGAGGGATAGTTATATGATCCAATTATGTTATTATTGTTGAGAGAATTTGCACTAGTGAAAGTATGAACCTTAGGCCTTGTTTCCTACCATTGCAATACCGTTTACGCTCACTTTTATCATTAGTTACCTTGTTGTTTTTATATGTCAGATTACAAAAACCTATATCTACCATCCATATTGCACTTGTATCACCATCTCTTCGCCGAACTAGTGCACCTATACAATTTACCATTGTATTGGGTGTGTTGGGGACACAAGAGACTCTTTGTTATTTTGTTGTAGGGTTGTTTGAGAGAGACCATCTTCATCCTACGCCTCCCACGGATTGATAAACCTTAGGTCGTCCACTTGAGGGAAATTTGCTACTGTCATACAAACCTCTACACTTGGAGGCCAAACAACGTCTACAAGAAGAAGGTTGTGTAGTAGACATCAAGCTCTTTTATGGCACCGTTGCCGGGGAGGTGAGTGCTTGATGGTATATCTTTAGATCTTGCAATCGAATCTTTTTGTTTCTTGTTTTATCACTAGTTTAGTTTATAAAAGAAAAACTACAAAAAAATGGATTTGAGTTTATCTCATACGCTTCATCTTTTTAATATCTTTCGTGAGTATGATGGAAAGGAAAATTGTGCTCAATTGGTAGAATAAGAATGCATTAAAATGCTTGGTACTAAATATTTGAATGATGAGCATGATTGCAATGTTGTTAGTATGAACTCTTTAAATATCCATAGTACTAATGATGATTGCACTAGTTATGATGAAAATATCTCTTATAAGCATGTCGATTTTTGTGGAGTAGATTGGGTTTGAAAGTACACACCAAATAGGGAAAATAGATATTGGAAGAGGCATAAGTATTTAGAAACTAAAGGGTTGCAAGAAAGGCTTAATGTTAGTGTTGAAAATTTAAGATATCTTTACCGTTGTGAACTTTGCAATGAACGTGGTCATTTAAATCTCCGATGCAAATTGTTTCATGATCGAATCGTGTCCAAAAATTGTGATGACTTGATTTCCCTTGCACAACATAATGAACTTAGTTTGATTTTGGGTTATGAAGAATTGAAACGTGCAACTAAGCTTATTCCAAAATTTAATCTTGAGCATTTCCTTGATATTGATTCAGATGAAATTTATATGTATTGTGCGGTGAATTGCATTAAAAATCCTTATATTGCCAATTACATAAAGAAAAGAAAGCAAATAGAAGATGATGCGTATACTAATGAAAGGGAAGAGACTTCTCAATCTCCTCCTATTATTTCTTATGATGAATCAAGTAACGAGGAGGGGCTTTCTATTCAACCAATCTCATCAATAAGGAGCTCAAAGAAGAAGGTTGAACCCACACATAATGTGAAGAAGAACAAGAAAAGAAGGAGCAACAAAGGTAAAAAGGTATCCCTCCCAAATGATGTTGCTCCTACTACTCATTGTGATGATGATTATTGCTATACTATTGGTGCTATCCATACTATTAATGATGAGAGTGATTATGCTTATGATATGAAAAGGCCCAAGCTTGGGGAAGCTATGTTTGATGAGAATGACATATTTGAGAATATATTTGCTGAAATTAATGTTTGTCCCAAGCTTGGGGATTCTATGTTTAATGAAAATGATATTTTTAGCATCCCAAGTTTTGATATGCAAAGTTGTTATGATGATAGCATGCCTCTTACCTATGATGATTATACTGATGAAATGGGTTTGGAAGAGTGTCAACTTTAGGAAGTAGTGATCCCACTATTTTGTAGGATGTTGAATCTTATTGTGATGAATATGAAAGTGGATTTGGAAGAGTGTCAACTTTATTTAGTGATGATTCCACTATCTTGGAAGAGGTTTCAATCGATTATGATGAGAACAAAGTTGCTACTTATGATGATTATTGTGATGAAACTTATGCTATAAAAAGTAGTGATGATTATATTTATAAAAGTTGTCATGATTATGATTACCCTTTTTCTGAACATTACTCTTTTAATGTGGAAACAATTTATAGTATTCAAGTCTCTTATGATACTCCCACTATTCCGAATGAGAAGAATTTTGCTTATGTGGAGAGTAGTAAAAATTCTATGCTTGTAGATCATGAAAAGAATGCTTTATGTGCTGGTTATATTGTTGAATTCATTCATGATGCTACTAAAAATTATTATGAGGGAGGAACTTATGCTTGTGGGAATTGCAATAACGTCAAGTTTCCTCTCTATGTGTTGAAAATCTTGAAGCTATGCTTGTTTTGCCTTCCTATGCTAGTTGATTATTGTTCCCATAAGTTGTTTGCTCACAAAATCCCTATGCATAGGAAGTGGGTCAGGCTTAAATGTGCTAGTCATATGCTTCATGATGCTCTCTTTATGTTTTAATTCTTATCTTTTATGTGAGCATCATTGTCATCATCATGCCTAGCTAAAAGGCATTAAAGAAAAGCGCTTGTTGGGAGACAACCCAATATTTATCCTTACTGTTTTTATGTGTCCACATAATTATGCTACTGTATTAATCATGTTTTATAGCTTTTATTTCAATAAAGTACCAAGTAAGACCTTTAGGATAGCTTACGGTGATAGTGGTGTTGATCCCACTGAAAATCAGAAACTTTTGCACCCAGCAAATTAGTTTTGTTAATTCAAAGAAACGTGCTTCTGATCTGATTCTTTTTGCTCTGGATTGGTACACACATTTCTTAGGACTTCATAATTTGGTACAGAAGTATACGTTTGATACAGATTACTACAGACTGTTCTGTTTTTCACAGATTCTATTTTCTATGTGTTGTTTGCTTATTTTGATGAATCTATGAGTAGTATCGGAGGGTATGAACCATAGATAAGTTGGAGTATAGTATATATTACACCAATATTAATTTAGAATGAGTTCATTACAGTACCTAAGTGGTGGTTTTATTTTCTTATACTAACGGAGCTTACGAGTTTTCTGTTGAGTTTTGTGCTGTGAAGTTTTCAAGTTTTGGGTAAAGACTCGATGGACTATGGAATAAGGAGTGGAAAGAGCATAAGCTTGGGGATGCCAAAGGCACCCCAAGGTAATATTCAAGGACAACCAAGAGCCTAAGCTTGGGGATGCCCCGGATGGCACCCCCTCTTTCGTCTTCGTCCATCGGTAACTTTACTTGGAGCTATATTTTTATTCGCCACATGATATGTGTTTTGGTTGGAGCGTCTTGTATGATATTAGTTTTTGCTTTTTAGTTTACCACAATCATCCTTTCTGTACACACCTTTTGGGAAGAAGCCCACTTGATTAGAATTTATTAGAATATGCTATGTGTTTCACTTATATTTTATTGAGCTTGATAGTTTTTGCTCTAGTGCTTCACTTATATCTTTTAGAGCACGGCGGTGGATTAATTTTGTAGAAATTGCTAGTCTCTCGTGCTTCACTTATATTATTTTGAGAGTCTCTTAGAACAGCATTGTATTTGCTATGGTTATAAAATTGGTCCTAGAATGGTAGGCATCCAAGTTGGGTATAATAAAAACTATCATAGAAAGTGAATTGGATGCTATGATCAATTTGATACTTGATAATTGTTTTGAGATATGGAGGTAGTGATATTAGAGTCATGCTAGTTGGGTGATTATGAATTTAAAGAATACTTGTGTTGAATTTTGTGATTCCTGTAGCATGCACGTATGGTGAACCGCTTTGTGATGAAGTTGGAGCACAATTTTATTTATTGATTGTCTTCCTTATGAGTGGCGGTTGGGGACGAGCGATGGTCTTTTCCTACCAATCTATCCCCCTAGGAGCATGTGCGTAGTACTTTGTTTTTGATGACTTGTAGATTTCTGCAATAAGTATATGAGTTCTTTATGACTAATGTTGAGTCCATGGATTATACGCACTCTCACCTTCCACCATTGCTAGCCTCTCTTGTGCCATGCAACTTTCGCCGATACCATACACCCACCATATACCTTCCTCAAAACAGCCACCATACCTACCTATTATGGCATTTCCATAGCCATTCCGAGATATATTGCCATGCAACTTTCCACCGTTCCGTTTATATGACACGCATCATCATTGTCATATTGCTCTTTGCATGATCATGTAGTTGACATCGTATTTGTGGCAAGGCCACCTTCATAATTTTCATACATGTCACTCTTGATTCATTGCATATCCCGGTACACCGCCGGAGGCATTCATATAGAGTCATATCTTGTTGAGTTGTAAGTAAATAAAAGTGGGATGATCTTCATTATTAGAGCATTGTCCCAGTGAGGAAAGGATGATGGAGACTATGATTCCCCCACAAGTCAGGATGAGACTTCGGACTTTATAAGAAAAAAAAGAGAGAAAAAGAGAAAGGCCAAAAGAAAAAAAAGGGGGGGAGGCCCAAAAAAAGAGAGAGAAAAAGAAAGAAAGAAAAAAAGAGAAAAAGAGAAAAAATAAAAATGAGAGAAAAAGAGAGAAGGGACAATGCTACTATCCTTTTTACCACACTTGTGCTTCAAAGTAGCACCATGATCTTCATGATAAAGAGTCTCCTATGTTGTCACTTTCATATACTAGTGGGAATTTTTCATTATAGAACTTGGCTTGTATATTCCAATGATGGGCTTCCTTAAAGTGCCCTAGGTCTTCATGAGCAAGCGAGTTGGATGCACACCCACTTAGTTTCTTTTGTTGAGCTTTCATACATTTATAGCTCTAGTGCATCCGTTGCATGGCAATCCCTACTCACTCACATTGATATCTATTAATGGGCATCTCCATAGCTCGTTGATACACCTAGTTGATGTGAGACTATCTTCTCCTTTTTGTCTTCTCCACAACCACCATTCTATCCCACATATAGTGCTATATCCATGGCTCACACTCATGTATTGCGTGAAAGTTGAAAAAGTTTGAGATTACTAAAGTATGAAACAATTGCTTGGCTTGTCATCGGGGTTGTGCATGATTAAATACTTTGTGTGATGAAGATAGAGCAACAGCCAGACTATATGATTTTGTAGGGATAACTTTCTTTAACCATGTTATTTTGAGAAGACATGATTGCTTTGATTAGTATGCTTGAAGTATTACTATTTCTAATGTCAATATGAACTTTTATTTTGAATCATTTGGATCTGAACATTCATGCCACAATAAAGAAAATTACATTGAGAATTATGCTAGGTAGCATTCCACATCAAAAATTCTGTTTTTATCATTTACCTACTCGAGGACGAGCAGGAATTAAGCTTGGGGATGCTTGATACATCTCCAACATATCTATAATTTTTGATTGTTCCATGCTATTATATTACCCGTTTTGGATGTTTATGGGCTTTACTTTACACATTTATATCATTTTTGGGACTAACCTACTAACCGGAGGCCCAGCCCATATTGCTGTTCTTGCCTATTTCAGTGTTTCGAAGAAAAGGAATATCAAACCGAGTCCAAACGGAACGAAACCTTCGGAAAAGTTATTTTTGGAACAGAAGCAATCCCGAGAACTTGGAGTGAAAGCCAGGGAAGCGTCTAGGAAGCCAGGAGATAGGGGTCGCGCCCACCCCCCTGGGCGCGACCTCCACCCTCGTGGGCCCCTCGAGGCTCCCCCGACCGACTTCTTTTGCCTATATATTCCCATATACCCTAAAACCATCAAAGACGAAGATAGATCGGGGGTTTCGCCGCCACAAGACTCTGTAGCCACCAAAAACCTCTCGGGAGCCCGTTCCGGCACCCTGGCGGAGGGGGGATCCCTCACCGGTGGCCATCTTCATCATCCCCGCGATCTCCATGACGAGGAGGGAGTAGTTCACCCTCAGGGCTGAGGGTATGTACCAGTAGCTATGTGTTTTGATCTCTCTCTCTCTCTCTTGTGTTCTCTCTATGGCACGATCTTGATGTATTGCGAGCTTTGCTATTATAGTTGGATCTTATGATGTTTCTCCCCCTTTACTCTCTTGTGATGAATTGAGTTTTCCTCTTGAAGTTATCTTATCGGATTGAGTCTTTAAGGATTTGAGAACACTTGATGTACGTCTTGCCGTGTTTATCTATGGTGACAATGGGATATCACGTGATCCACTTGATGTATGTTTTGGTGATCAACTTGCGGGTTCCGCCCATGAACCTATGCATAAGGGTTGGCACACATTTTCGTCTTGACTCTCCGATAGGAACTTTGGGGCACTCTTTGAAGTACTTTGTGTTGGTTGGATAGATGAATCTAAGATTGTATGATGCATATCGTATAATCATGCCCACAGATACTTGAGGTGACAATGGAGTATCTAGGTGACATTAGGGTGTTGGTTGATTTGTGTCTTAAGGTGTTATTCTAGTATGAACTCTATGATAGATTGAACGGAAAGAATAGCTTCGTGTTATTTTACTATGGACTCTTGAATAGATAGAACAGAAAGGATAGCTTTGAGGTGGTTTCGTACCCTATCATAATCTCTTTGTTTGTTCTCCGCTATTAGTGGCTTTGGAGTGACTCTTTGTTGCATGTTGCGGGATAGTTATATGATCCAATTATGTTATTGTTGAGAGAACTTGCACTAGTGAAAGTATGAACCTTAGGCCTTGTTTCCTACCATTGCAATACCGTTTACGCTCACTTTTATCATTAGTTACCTTGCTGTTTTTATATTTTCAGATTACAAAAACCTATATCTACCATCCATATTGCACTTGTATCACCATCTCTTCACCGAACTAGTGCACTTATACAATTTACCATTGTATTGGGTGTGTTGGGTAGACAAGAGACTCTTTGTTATCTGGTTGCAGGGTTGTTTGATAGAGACCATCTTCTTCCTACGCCTCCCACGGATTGATAAACCTTAGGTCATCCACTTGAGGAAAATTTGCTATTGTCCTACAAACCTCTGCACTTGGAGGCCCAACAACGTCTACAAGAAGAAGGTTGTGTAGTAAACATCAGGTATCTTGTTGCCAAAGGGGGAGAAAGTGTATAGATCATAGGCTTCGAGAGAGAGAGAGAGAGAGAGTTTTGCTTCTTTTTGGCTCTTTTGCTACTTATTTGCTTGCTTGCTTGGATGATCTTTATGGTTATGTGTGTGAGATACTTGTATGGTCATATGTTTGATCATATCATACTTAATGTTTGTGCTTGGATGATGATATTCTCTATCTCTTATGTATGATCATTCACATTTTGCTTGGTGATGAGTGCATATTCCATATTCTATCATTTTGAGCGCTCCACCAAGATGTATGTGACATGGAAGAGTAACCCATGATCCTAATTGATTGTGCATTTGCATTCAAAAGAAAATTTTAAATAATGCACAAATTTAGGTGGAGCTCTTGCTTATCACATACTTCTCAAAGTGACGATGTATTTCATTCTTATTATCATTTGTCGAAGCTTCAAAAAGGGCGAGATTGAAAGTGCAACTAATCTCTGGGTGGTTTTGGTAATTCCTAACAACATATAACTCATTGAACTAATACTCTTTCAAGGCGATCACTTCATAAAGTTCAATGATTGGCATGGCAAAAAGCTCACGACTCTACACTTTCATTTAAGTGATCCAAGATCACATTGAGTCCATAGGAAAGTCAATACTATTAAAAGGGGATGAGGTGTTGCTTAATGGCTTACTTGCTTAAAATGCTTAGTGGTATGCTCCAAAAACCCTCAACCACTTTCTCATACCCACATATGTCCTAAACCTAAAGTCAAACTCGGCCCCACCAATTTGATCTATCTGCTGCCACCGAGTTCATTTGACATAGCCACTGCCACAAACCCTAATTACTTCGGTCTCACCGATAGGGATCTCGATCTCACCGAGATGGGATTACAAACTCTCTGTTTCCCTTCGTAACGTTTTGGTCTAACCGAAATGAGTGATCGGTCCCACCGAGTTTGCAATGCAAACTCTCAATTTCCTTTTCGTAACGCTTTGGTCTCACCGAAATGAGAGGTCGGTCCCATCGAGTTTGCCTGACCAACTCTCTGTTTGCCTATTACTGAAATCGGTCCCACCGAGTTCATGTGATCGGTCTCACCGACATCAAGTTATGCCCTAACCCTAGCACATCAGTCCCACTGAGTTGATCATGTCGGTCCCACCGAAAAGCCTAACATTCACATTTTGAACCAGATCAGTTCCCTAACCCTAGCACATCGGTCCCACTGAGTTGATCAAGTCGGTCCCACCGAAAAGCCTAACATTCACATTTTGAACCAGATCGGTCTGACCGAGTTTCACTATTCGGTCTCACCGAGTTTGGAAATTTGTGTGTAATGGTTAGATTTTGTGTGGAGGCTATTGAGGGAGTCCTGGATTAGGGGGTATCCGGACAGCCGGACTATATACTTTGGTCGGACTGTTGGACCGTGAAGATACAAGATTCAAGACTTTGTCCCGTGTCCGGATGGGACTCTCCTTTGCGTGGAAGACAAGCCTGGCGATCCGGATATTATGTTTCCTTCTTTGTAACCGACTCCATGTCAACCCTAGCCCTCTTCGGTGCATATATAAACCGGAGAGTTTAGTCCTTAGAGGGACGATCATAATCATAATCATCATAGGCTAGCTTCTAGGGTTTAGCCTCTACGATCTCGTGGTAGATCAACTCTTGTAATACCCATATCATCAATATCAATCAAGCAGGAAGTAGGGTTTTACCTCCATCGAGAGGGCCCGAACCTGGGTAAAACATCGCGTCCCTTGCCTCCTGTTACCATCAGCCTTAGACGCATAGATCGGGACCCCCTACCCGAGATCCACCGGTTTTGACACTGACATTGGTGCTTTCATTGAGAGTTCCTCTGTGTCGTCGCTGCAAGGCTTGATGGCTCCTTCAATCGTCAACAACAACACGGTCCAG
Source organism: Triticum aestivum (assembly GCF_018294505.1). Lineage (NCBI taxonomy): Eukaryota > Viridiplantae > Streptophyta > Magnoliopsida > Poales > Poaceae > Triticum > Triticum aestivum. Next base: position 130,723,731 of record NC_057807.1, on the reverse strand, counting down.
GGCGAGACTTTTCTCCCCGGACAGATTTTCATGTTCAGCGGCTTTGCACTGCGGGCCAATTCGCTTGGCCATCTGGAGTAGATCGATAACTATGCCCCTGGCCACCAGATCAGGTCCGGAGACCTGAACTACGCGGCCGATATCCGTGGAGACTCGATCTTCAACGGGTTCGGTCCTGTGCCAGGAGCGCCGGACAGTCACGATGAGCACGGCTTAGACATGTTGTCGGACAATGCTCGGGATATCGCCCCTGGAGGAGCCCCGGACCAAAATCTGGAGCAGATTGCGTTGCCCGAGGACGGGTGGATGGACCCCGCCCCGGAGGCCACACACTCACCGGCTGTAGAGCCGAACACAGGCTTCACCCCCAAGGAGGCCTGTGACACCGGACCCCCGGACTCGTGTCCGGTCGTAGGTTCTAGTCCGCGCGCCTCAAAGCCCGCCGAATCTGGTTGGGCTCCGGTAATGGAGTTCACCACTGCGGATATCTTCCAGCACTCGCCCTTTGGCGACATGCTGAACTCTTTAAAGTCTCTCTCTCTCTCTTTGTCAAGACACTCTTGGCCGAACTATGCCCGGCTCAAGGGGGAAGAAGGTGACGAAGAAATCCGTTGCCCACCCACCACCCACTTCATAGCCACTGTCGACGATGTATCAGACATGCTCGACTTCGACTCCGATGATACAAACAGTATGGATGTCGGCGCAGGAGACGATTCAGAACCAACGGGGTGCTGGACTGCCACCTCGTCATATGACATTTACATGGTGGATACGCCTAAAGAAGACGACGGCGACAAACCGGAGGATAAAACCCCTGGACAAAAGCCAAAACGACGGCGCAGATGCCGCTCCAAGTCCAGCAACAGTAAAAATAGCGATTACAGCGCTAGAAAGATCGACACCCCAGTCAACTCCGAAGGCAACAACGACCATATGGACCCAGCAATGGAGCAGGATGAGCCAGGTCACGCCGAACACAGCTCGGAGCAGACGCCCGATCACAATGATCCCAAGGGACGAATCCATCAAACCGCCCTGGGACAAGAACACAGTTCGGATGACGATGCATTCGTCATCCCGGAAACACGCTTGGAACGAGATAACCTCCACAGAAGGCTTATGGCCACTGCGAGAAGTCTAAAGAAGCAGAAGCAAAGGCTTAAGGCCGCACAGGAAACACTCAAACGCAGATGGAATAAAGTGCTAGACACTTAAGAAAAGTACGGCGATGATCGCCACACAAAGAGCTATCCAGAACGCAAGCTGCAACCAGAATTCGATGATGAGGCCGTTCTGCCAAAGAACAACATGGCCAGGAGGCCGGACAAACCACTTCGTAACCGCAATAGAGCAGCTACCGACGCCGCACACGATTTATGCGAGCTCCTGGATAAAAAATCCGGCGCGGCTAGGTCCATCTATGGATCTAAAGGACATACCCCGGCGCAGGACTATGGTCACCAAAACGATCATACCAATCGGATACCAGTTCGGAATCAGCACCGGACACAATAATAGCCGACGGCATGCCACAACACGTCCAGATACAGAGGGGCTGCTCACCCCCTGTGCTTCACCGAAGAGGTTCTGGACCATGAATTTCCACAGGGTTTTAAAACTGTGAACATAGAGGCATACGACAGAACGACAGACCGAGGGGTCTGGATCAAGGATTTTATCCTGCATATCCACATGGCTCGTGGGGACGACCTCCACGCCATAAAATACCTTCCCCTCAAGTTGAAGGGACCAGCTCGACACTGGTTGAAAAGCCTCCCCGAAAATTCAATTGGAAGTTGGGAGGAACTCGAGGATGCTTTCAGGGCCAATTTTCAAGGGACCTATGTCCGGCCTCCGGATGCGGACGATTTAAGTCACATAATTCAACAGCCCGGGGAGTCCGCCCGCAAGCTTTGGAACAGATTCCTCACTAAGAAGAATCAAATTATTGATTGTCTGGATGCCGAAGCCTTAGCGGCCTTCAAACACAGCATCCGGGACTAGTGGCTCCCAGACACCTCGGCCAAGAAAAGCCGAGGACAATGGCAGCCTTAACAAGCCTTATGACCCGCTTTTGCGCATGTGAAGATAGCTGGTTGGCCCGTAAAGGCACCAGCGACCCAAGTACATCCGAAATTAGGGATGGCAGCGGGAAGCCACGGCGCAATAAAAACAAACGTCAAAACAAGGAAGAGAGTCCGGACAACACAACGGTCAATGCCGGATTCAGGGGCTCTCGACCCGATCAACAAAAGAAGCCATTTAAAGGCAGCAAAGAGGGACCGTCCGGCCTGAACAAAGTCCTGGACAGACTGTGCCAAATTATGGCACCCCCGACAAACCTGCGAACCACACTCACAGAGAATGCTGGGTCTTCAAGCAGGCCGGCAAATTAAATGCCGAACACAAGGGAAGGGAAACACCAAGTGAAGACGAGGATGAGCCTCGCTAGCCGAACACTGGGGGACAGAAAAAATTCCCACCAGAGGTAAAAACAGTAAACATGATTCACGTGACTCACACATCCACGAGAGGGCATGAATACATGCTCAGAGACGCATACGCTATAGAGCCCGTCGTACCCAAACTTAACCACTGGTCGGCTTGTCCGATCACCTTCGGTCACACGGACTGCCCGACTAGTATTCGGCACGGAGGATCAGATGCCTTGGTGCTCGACCCAATAATCGACGGACACCATCTTACTCACGTCCTCATGGACGGCGGCAGTAGTCTTAATCTAATATACTAGGACACTGTCCGCAGGATGGGGATAGACCCATCCAGAATCAGCCAAACTAACACCACCTTTGAAGGGGTGATACCAGGCGTTGAAGCCTACGGCAGGGGCTCCATCATACTGGAGGTAACATTCGGTTCCCCCGGCAACTCCAGAAGCGAAGAACTACTCTTCACCATCGCCCCCCTTCAAAGCGGCTATCACGCATTGCTTGGGAGAACGGCATTCGCCCCCTTCAACGCAGTACCGCATTACGCCTACTTTACACTCAAGATGTCCGGTCCATGTGGTGTCATCACCATTAACGAAAACACAAAGCGCTCCTCACGCACGAAGGAATACGCGACAGCTCCAGCGGCCGGGCTCTAAGCGGCCTCAAATACCAGAAAGCATGACTGGTCGTTAAGACCACGGACACGGTTAGACTAGTCCGGCAGCCCCGGATAAACCTGACCTAGGGCACCATGTATGTAATCCCATAGAGGACACCAGGGGCTATGGATATTTAATAAAGCCCCACTGTTGGCTTGACCTTATTGACAGGCCAATGTCTTACACTTTTACTATCCATCGCACGCTTACGAGTTTTTATTTTTTACAGACACAATTCGTGTGATACCCTTCCAGGACACGGCACAACGGAGACAAAGGCGCAGACGTGCAGCAGGGCCCCGCTCAAAGGTTTCTCTTTAGATTAAGCCCCTGTGTAAACCTTTTTTATTGTCTCTTCTTGTTTACACATCCCATGGGTACTATACCCACAGAGGGTACTGCCGTTATTGGCATTTCGCCATGACAGACTAATACACGTACCTGGAAATACAGGGTTCATAATGAAAGGGCATTCTTCAGCCCATTTTATGTTGCAAAGTCCGAATACCTTCGGGAGTGTTCGGCATCACGAGTTTGGCCTTATATGCATCAGCTCCGAATCATGTCTTTGGTCAAATGTTGGGTTTGACCGGCTCCTGGGTTTGCCGCCTTACGTTCCGTTCTTATCGGCTAAGGCGGCCAAATGAGAACTACTGCGATTGTGCCCTGGTTATTCTGGATGAGCACCTCAGTAGAGAAAGCCGAAAACTGACTATCATGATACAGCGAGAGACTGTTCAACCACTCGAAGACTTATCGGAATCTTTAGGATTCCTCCACATTAATGAAGGACCGTTTCCCGGTCATGTACAAACGCGCCCGTATTCGGATGCACGTGAAGGTACCAGGGGCTACATAGTAGCCCCACCGTCAAACTCCTATGGCTAAGTGAAAGTGTTAAGCTATATAGTCCGGTTGCCTAGTTTGACGTGCGATCACCTCCTTAATGGACCAAGACGTTGGATCAAGTGTGATTATGCATATTCTCGCGAACACCCCCGCATTGTATGCGTGGGGGCTGAAGCCAACGACTGCTAACTTTCAGATTAAATTTATACATAAAACGGCCGCACATGAGGCACCATAATACTTTCGGGCAAAAAATATAAAAATATCCTTCATAATTAAATATAGCATTGTTTTTACAATGAAATGATTTGTCACTCGAACATGACATTCTTCGAGCACTGAGCCTCTATTAAGCGAGCATCTTCTGTTACCTTCTCCAAGTAGTTCTCGGTCGGATCCTGGCCTCCCGCCGGATTCTTGGTCGCAATGATGGTGGCCTCCATATCTGTCCAATATACTTTAACGTGGGCAAGCGCCATCCGTGCACCCTCTATACACGCCGACCTCCTCATGGCATTGATCTGTGATATGGCACCAAGGAATTATTGCACTAAACCAAAATAACTCCCTGGCTTAGGCTCCTTCGGCCAAAGATGATCTATTATAGACCGCATTGCGAGACCGGACAGCCTATGAAGCTCAGCCACAGCAGCCATCTTCTCACTCATAGGCAATGGGCGTGCGGGAGCATTGAATTGCGACCAGAACAGCTTCTCCACTTCTTTATCATCTTGATCCTCGAAAAACTTGGCTGCATCAGCCGTACTCTTCGCCAAGTCCGCGTACGCGTCTGCAGGGCTCCAGCGCCGATCCAGGGGAGCATACTTCGGATCTAAAAACTTCATCCACAATAAGTAGGGGTTTCCAGCCGCGATTTCTCTGGCCTGGCGAAGCTCCTCCCGTGCATCCCTGCTTTTAGACCGCGTCTCCTTGGCCGTATCAAGTGCCTTCTTCAGGTCAGCCAAATTCACCTAATTCTCCTTATCAAGGAGATCATACCGGTTGGTGGCATTTTTCAGCTCCACAGCCATCTCGGCTATTTTGTCTTTGCTTCGGCGATGAGCAGCCTGTTCGGCTCTCAACTCTTCGGCCGCCTTTAGGGCAGCCGCATTACTAGCCCGAGCTTGTTCCTTGGCGAGGGCAAGTTCCGCCCTCAGGGCTTCCACGGCAGCAGCACCATATGCAGTCCAAGCATATCACATCAATATTATACTCCTTTCAATTTTTCATATAAATAATAAGGAAAGCAAAGCACATACCTTGTGACTCGTTAAGCCGTTCATTCACAAGCGTGATGTCGGCATCGATAACTCCAATCTGCCTCCTCAGTTCGGAAACTTCAATGGACTGGTCAGCTGCCGGATCCTTCGACACCTGCGCATAAGTACAGCACGATCATTACTTAAAAATGTGATCCTCTGTTTGCCGCCTAGGGCTGGCAACCAGAGTTCTAGGGGCTATTATCCATATGGAGCACACCTAGTGCGCGTGCGTCACAGTCAAAAATTATGCATTACATTACTCAAGCCTCTGAGCAGGCTCGTAAAGGCTTCATTCAACCCGCTTGTGGCGGAGGAAATCTTCTCGAGCACCATGCTCATTAATGAACGGTGCTCCTCCGAGAGAGCAGCTCGCTCCAGAAAGCCCGTCAGCGTGTCCGGCTGGACACCGAACTGTGCCGGACCCTTCTCATCGCCCCCCATGGGAGTCGAACGCTCCGGGCTTAGGGCGGCCGAAGGATTAGCCTTTGGCTTCGAAAGATCCGGATTCCCCCGTGACGACAACTCGGGGTCGCCCGCCTCATGAGGCAAAGAGGTTGGTGGGGTCTCACTCTCCATCATCTCCGGAAGGAGATCCCCTGAAGACGAACTCTGTCGGGAAGAGCTACTAGCCAGACTGCAAAAAATGGATCCTGGTTATTGTTCTCGGAGAAAAGCAGTACCTTCATATTTACGATTAACTTACAGCTCGGTTGAGGGCTGGCCCGTTGGTGGGCATGACGCGGTGAGAACGCCCTTCGGGGCAGGGCCCCCTGGTGAAGCTTTCTTCCCCTGTTTGGGCACCTCCGTCTCCAAGTCTTCGGAGGCGGCCCTCTTCTTCCCGCAGGGGAGGAGGCCTTAGATTCCCCTTCTCGGCTATCCTTCTTTGGGGAGGTAGCAATTCCCCCGATTTGGATGCGCAACGTGTGAAGTTCTGCTTCCCTGTTCTTCCCTTTGTCTTTCCCTAAGGGCATTTTGCTTAGCACACGACCAAGAATCTTGTCTATGGTGGGACTTGGTGAGCCTTCGAGAAGTGGCGCCGGACACCTGATTCTCTCCGCCTTGCTGAGCCATTCCTGGCCACGGAAGATTTTCAGAATAATGACTATGACAAAATAGACGAAGTGTTTGGTTTGTGGGTTACTTACCGGGGTATCTGGGCGATTGCAGCTTAGGCCCGCATCTTCGATGGTATCCGGACACTTTATTTGTGGTCCGAAGAATAATTTACACATCCCTTCGAGCATCAGGTCGAAGAAGTGCAGAATAGTCTGTGGACCTTCCGGATTGAACTCCCACATCCGGAGAGGCCGGCGTTTGCACGGCAACATCCGTCGCATTAGCATTACCTGAATTATGCTGACAAGGCTAATGTCCCTCTCAAGAAGCTCCCGAATACGGCTCTGCAGTATTGGTACATCACTAGCAGATCCCCAATCCCGTCCTACATTGGTCCATGACGCCAGTTGAGAAGGAGGGCCCGGATGGAAGTCGGGGGCAGCCACCCACTTTGTGCCCCTGGGAGTCGTGACGTAAAACCACCTCCGCTGCCATAGATCGGACACCTCTGGGAAGGAGCCCTCTGGCCATGGGGCGTCGGCATTCCTGCTTATTACAGCACCTCTGCGCTCCGCCTGTCGCCCCTCAATCATCTTCGGCTTCACATTGAAGATATTGAGCCATAAGCCGAAGTGTGGAGTGACGTGGAGAAAAGCTTCGCACACAACGATGAACGACAAAATATGGAGGATAGCGTCCGGGGCTAGACCATGAAAATCTAACCCGTAATAGAACATGAGCCCTCTCACAAAAGGATCAAGGGTGAAGCCCAAGCCACGGAGGAAGTAGGAAACAAATACGACGTTCTCGTTGGGCTCGGGAGTAGGGATAACCTGCCCTGGAGCAGGAAGCCTGTGCTTGATGTTGGCGGTCAGATATCCGACCTCCCTAAGCTTCGTAATGTCCTCCTCTATGATCGAGGAGGCCACCCACCAGCCTTGAGGGTTGGATCCGAACATGATTGAGGATCCGAGGTGCTTGGACTTGGGTTTCGGGTGTTGGAACTCGAGGTGCGAAAAGGCACAAGGGTGGTGGAAAAGAGGGATAGGCCTCGGCCCTTTATAAAGGGGGTGAATATCAAGCGTCCTCAGCGTAACCGCTCGGGACATACGTAAAAACACAGAGTCATACCAACAGATGTCGTGGGGATGTGTGCACCTATATTAATGGAAGATCCCGCGCTAAGGGGAGCATGATCTCTGCTCTGGCATGGCATGCCAGTAAAACCGCCTCGCAACGCGTATCAGGGGAGGCCAAGTAAAACCGGTTCATGTTGGGCCGGGCCACGGGGCAGGAGTGCGCCGTGCAAAAATTGCCAGCAGATCAGATTTATGAAGTTCTATGCTGTGAAGATCATCTTGCAGATCCGGACACGGTTTAAGTGTTCGATAATTACTTCGGAGTATTCGGAGATGGAACCCGCCTTGCAATGCCGAAGATGAACTGCGCGCCGGACTCATCGTCATTGAAGCCTCGTTCAGGGGCTACTGGGAGTCCTGGATTAGAGGGTATCCGGACAGCCGGACTATATACCTTGGCCAGACTATTGGACCGTGAAGATACAAGATTCAAGACTTTGTCCCGTGTCCGGATGGGACTCTCCTTTGCGTGGAAGACAATCTTGGCGATCCGGATATTATGTTTCCTTCTTTGTAACCGACTCCATGTAAACCCTAGCCCTCTCCGGTGCCTATATAAACCGGAGAGTTTAGTCCTTAGAGGGACGATCACAATCATAATCATCATAGGCTAGCTTCTAGGGTTTAGCCTCTACGATCTTGTGGTAGATCAACTCTTGTAATACCCATATCATCAATATCAATCAAGCAGGAAGTAGGGTTTTACCTCCATCGAGAGGGCCCGAACCTGGGTAAAACATCGTGTCCCTTGCCTCCTGTTACCATCAGCCTTAGACGCACAAATCGGGACCCCCTACCCGAGATCCGCCGGTTTTGACACCGACAGCTATATATACCCCTCCACACATTCTCCATTCATGGAGAGAGCCATCAGAACATGCCTACACTTCTAGCATTCATTTTCTGAAAGATAACCACCTACTCATGTGTTGAGACCAAGACATTCCATTCCAACCACAAGAACCTTGACCTGTAGCCTTCCCCAAGTTGCTATCCACTCAAATCATCTTTCCACCATAGCCAAATCTATGAGAGGGAGTTGAGTGTTGGGGAGACTATCATTTGAAGCACAAGAGCAAGGAGTTCATCATCAACACACCATCTTTACCTTTTCGACAGTGGTGTCTCCTAGATTGGTTAGGTGTCACTTGGGAGCCTCCATCAACATTGTGGAGTTGAACCAAGGAGTTTGTAAGGGAAAGGAGATCGCCTACTTCATGACAATCTACCCAAGTGAGGCAAGTCCTTTGTGGGCGATGGCCATGGTGGGATAGACAAGGTTGCTTCTTTGTGGACCCTTCATGGGTGGAGCCCTCGGTGGACTCGTGTAGTCGTTACCCTTCGTGGGTTGAAGTCTCCATCAATGTGGATGTACGATAGCACCACCTATCGGAACCACGCCAAAAATCTCCGTGTCTACATTGCGTTTGCTCCCTCCAAACTCCTCCCCTTTACCTTCATATGCAATGATTTACATTCCGCCGCTATACTCTTAGATTTGCATGTGTAGGTTGATTGCTTGACTAGTTCTAAGTTGCTAAAATCTGCCAAGACTTAAAATTGGGACAAGGCTAGATTTTTATTTGGTCAAGTAGTCTAATCACCCCCCTGTAGACATACTTTCGATCCTACACATGCCTTCCTATTTTTATACATACTACATATGTCTATTAACCATGTTCGTACATCAAACTAATACTCTTTTGTATCCCTCATCAATCACTTATGATGAGACAGTCACCCCAGTGGATTACTGTGAGATGCACTACTCATTTAAAGAGTGTAGGATCATCCTCCCCACATGATTCTCAAGAAACAGCAAGGCTAAATGAAAATAGTTAGCGTAGCTCTCAAGTTGATGACCGCAGTTCCCCTACACCACCATCGGAGGGGCTTGCTCTTACTTGCCAATGTGATATGTGGTTGCATGTAGCATATGGTGTCTACCTTGTAATGCTTCTAATTAGGGTAAATTGCATTAGCTTAGTTAACACATTATACCCGTGAATATGACATGCCTTCCTGTTTTTGGTACATACTACATCTTTCTATTAACCATGTTCTTACATCATACTACTTTTCTTGTGTATCCCTCATCAATCACTTCTGACGAGACACCTTCAAGCTAACAGTGTAATATTGTTTGCATCTTGCATATCATTTCAAATAGGTATTGCCTCTAATTTGTTGAAGTGCCACTTATAATGAGACACATCTAACTTGGTAGAGTTATTTTGGTTGGATCTTTCATATGGTGTCTAGATTGCATTGCTTCCAATTTGTTGAAATGCCTTCTGCTTAGTGTTTTTCGTACATATTCCATCCTCCTACAATGTGGTTGCCTTACATAAAAGTTGTGTTCGTTAATATCATGCATCAACGAATTTGGAAGTGCGAATTTCATTCCTTTTTCTTGTGTGTTTACTTGACAAGGCAAAAGCTAAAAGAACGAAGGCACAGAATGATGGTGGTCCTCTGGAGCAACCGAAACAGGTGATCTCTGCAGATTCTCCTGCTACTCCTACTGCAGTGCAAGTTCCAAATCTCATCTCCCCTACTCCACAGCCCCAGGTGCTTGCTCTAACATGGCAGTGTGATATCTGGTTGCATGTTGCATATGGTGTCTAGCTTGTATTGCTCCTAATTTGTTAAATTGCATCTCCTTAGCTTACACATTATACATGTGAATATGACACGCCTTCTTGTTTTTGGTACATACTACATCTGCCTATTACACCATGTTCTTACATCAAACTACTGTTCTTGTGTATCCTACATCTATCACTTATGATGAGACAGTCACGCCCGTGGGTTAGTATGAGACGCGCTACTCTTATAAAGAGTGCAGTTTCATCCTCCCCACATGATTCTCAAGAAATAGCAAGCCAAATGAAGATATTAAATGTAGCTCTGTACTTGAAGACCACATTTCCCCTACACCACCATCGCAGGTGCTTGCTCTAACTTCGCAGTGTGATATGTGGGTGCATGTTGCATATGGTGTCTAGCTTGTAATGCTTCTAATTAGGGTAAATTGCATCTGCTAAGTTTACACATTATACTTGTGAATATGACATGCCTTCCTATTTTTGGTACATACTACATCTATCTGTTAACCATGTTCTTACATGAAACTACCTCTCTTCTGTATCCTGCATCAATCACTTACGATGAGACACCTTCATTCCTTGCATATTGCATATTATTTCTAGCCTGTTGCCATGTATTGCTTCTAATTTGGTCAAATACATTTATGAGGCCACCCTTTTAATTTGGTAGAGTGATATGGTTTCATCTTTCATATGGTTTCTAGCTTGCATTGCTACTAACTAGTTCAAACACCTTGTGCTTAGTTTACACTTTATACATCATACATGTCAATATGTCATAACGTCCTGTTTTTCATACATATTCCATCCTCCTATCATGCGGCTACCTTACATGAAAGTAGTGTTCATCAGTATCATGCATCAATGAGTTCTAAAGAGCAAATTTTATTCCTTTTTCTTAAGGGTTTGACTTGACAGGGAAAAATCAAAAAAGAGGAAGGAAAAGAGTAAGGAAGGTGATGATGGTGGTCCTCTGCAGCAAGGTAAACGGAGCATCTGTATGGATTCTCCTCATACTGCTAGTGCATTGCAAGTTCCAAGTCACCGCTCCCCTACTCCACCATCCAAGGTGCTTGCTCTAACTTGCCAGTGTGATATCTGGTTGCATGTTGCATATGGTGTCTAGCTTGTATTGCTTCTAATTAGTGTAAACGGCATCTGCTTAGCTTACACATGATACGTGTGAATATGACACGCCTTCCTATTTTTGGTACATACTATATCTGTTTATCACACCATGTTCTTACATGAAACTACTCTTCTTGTGTATCCTGCATTAGTCACTTATGATGGGACACCTTTAAGTTGGTAGTGTGATATTGGTTTGTGTCTTGAATATGATTTCTAGCATGTTGTGCTTCTAGTTTGATGAACGCCACCTATAACAAGACAATTTTAACTTGGCCGAGTGATATTGATTGCACCTTCCATATGGTGTCTAGCTTGCAGTGCTTCTAATTTGTTGAAGTGCCTTCTGCTTAGTTTCCACATCATAGGTGTGAATATGTCAAGCCGTCCACTTTTTTGTACATATTCCATCCTCGTATCATGACTTTGCCTTTCATTAGAGTAGTGTTCGTCAGTATCATGCATGAATGAGTTCTAAAGAGCGAATTTTATTCCTTTTTCTTGTCGGTTTGACCTCACAATGCAAAATCAATAAAGCGGAAGGAAATTGGTAAGGCATTGAATGATGGTGGTCCTTCCGAGAAACTGAAATGAAGGGTCTCTACAGATTCTACTCCGCCATCCTCCCAACAAGATTCGCAAGACAACACAAGGCTAGACAGTCAACGTAGTTGTGTAGATGATGAGCACATCTCCCCTACTCCACCATCACATGTGTTTGCTCTAACTTGGCACTATTATATGTGGTTGCATGTTGCGAATGATGTCTAGCTTGTATTGCTTCTAACTTTGTTGAATTGCATCTGCTTACTTTACACATAATGCATGTGAATATGACATGTGTTCCTGTTTCTAGAACATACTATATCTAATCACGCCATGTTCTTACATCAGACTACTGTTCTAGCATATCCCGCATCAGTCACTTATGATAAGGCACCTTTAAGTCGCCAATGTGATATTGGTTGCGTCTTGCATATGATTTCAAGCATGTACTTCTTCTAATTTGTTGAAACGTCAGACAGTTTCAACTTGGTAGAGTGATATTGGTTGCATCTTTCATATGGTGTCTAGCTTGCAGTGCTTCTAATTTGTTGAAATGCCTTCTACTTAGTTACCACATCATAGGTGTGAATATGTCACGTTGTACTGTTTTTCATACATATTCCATCCTTGTATCATGTGTTTGCCTTTCATCCGAGTAGTGTTTGTTAGTATCATGCATGAATGACTTCTGAAGAACAAATTTTATTCTTTTTTCTTATTGGTTTGACTTCACAATGCAAAATCAATACAACTAAAGAAAATTAGTATGGCAGTGGATGATGGTGGTCCTTCGGAGCAACTCAAACAAAGGGTCTCTACAGATTCTACTCTGCCATCCTCCCAACAAGATTCGCAAGACAACACAAGGCTGGACAGTCAACGTAGCTGTGTAGATGATGAGCACATCTCCCGTACTCCACCATCATAGGTGCTTGCTATAACTTGGAATTGTTATATGTGGTTGCGTGTTTCGTATGATGTCTAGTTTGTATTGCTTATGATTTTGTTGAATTGCATCTGCGTAGTTTACAACTTATACCTGCAACAATCACTTACCCATAACACACATTTAACTTGGGAGTGTGATGTAGGTTGCATCTTGCATTGTCTTCTAGCTTGTACTGCTTCTAATTTCTTGAAATGGCACTTACGACGAGACACTTTTTACCTGATAGAGTGATATTGTTGCATGTTCATATGGTCCCTAGCTTCCATTTCTTCTAATTTTGTTGAAACGCCTTCTGCTTACTATTTTTCATACATATTCCGTCCTACTATCGTACCTGTGAATATACAATGCTGTCTTTTTTGTATATGTTCCATCCTCCTATCCTGCGATTTCCTTACATCAAAGTAGTGTTCGTCTGTATCATGCATCAACTAGTTATGCAGAGCTAATTTTATTCATCTTCTTATGGTTTTGACTTCATAAGGCAATATCAGAAAAGAGGAAGGAAAATAGTAAGTTAGGGGATGTAGGTAGTCCTCCGGACCGACGCAAACAGAAACTCTCTAGATTTGCCACTGCTACTGCTAATGCAGTTGAAGTCCCAAGTCTACATGAGTTCATGTCTCATACTCTACCATCGCAGGTGCTTGCTCTAAGTTGACAGTGATAATTGGTTTCATGTTGCATATGTTGTCTAGCCTGTATTTCTTCTATTTTGATTAAATTGCACTTGTTGAGTATATACGTTATACATGTGCATATGACATGCCTTTCTGTGTCAAGAATACACTGCATCTATCTATCATACCATGTTCTTACATCAAAATACTGATGTTGTGTATCCCGCATCAGTCACTCGTGATTGGACACTTTTAACATGGCAGTTTGATAGTGGTTGCATCTTGCATTGATTTCTAGGTTGTACTGCTTCTAATTTTTCGAAATGCCACTTATGACAAGACACTTTTAACTTGGCAGAGTGATATTGGTTGCATCTTTCATATGGTGTCTAGCTTGCATTACTTCTATTTTCTTGAAAATCCTTCTGCTTAGTTTACACATCGTAGCTGTGAATATGTCACACCATCCTGTTTTTCTTACATATTCCATCCTCATGCGTGAAAGGACCACGATGTCGCCTAGAGGGGGTTGAATAGGCATTTTAAAATCTTTTATGGATTTGGATATATCCTAATGCGGAAATAAACTAAGCGGATACTTTTCAAGCACAAATCCTAAATATACTAGGCTCAGTAAGTGCACCAACAACTTAGCATAAACAAGATGAGAACAACGAGGATATGAGTAAGCACAAGCAAGTCACACAAACTTACTCAATCTATATCACGAGATAAGGAAATGAATAATACATACAACGACAAGTAAGCAACACAAGCTTACACAAACTGTATCACAATATATGGAATTGAATGATACAAGTAAACTCAAGTAAGTTACACAAACTTACTTGAGCAATATCACAATATATGGAAGTGTATGACACAAGTTTGCAATTCACACTAATCACAAAGTATATCAATAGTAGCAAGTATGAATTGCGGAATATGAAGTGTAGGCCTAAATAATCTCTACAAGGAAATGGTCAACACAATATAATGAACCGCCACAATATAATGAGGACCACAAGATATAGTGAATGCGCGGTCATATGACCAAAGTGAACCACAAGTAAGGAGTTAGGGTTAGGGATAACCAAAGTCACGGAGACGAGGATGTATCCCAGTGTTCACTTCCTTGGAGGGAAGCTGGTCACTGTTAGAGAGGTGGATGTTACCACGAAGGCACACCAACGCCACGAAGACTCACCCTATTCTACTTGAGATATCACCACAAAGGTGATTCCCAACCACTAGTGGTAGACCTTGAGGCGACCTCTAAACCTTCACAAACTTTCCGGGGGACAAATCACAAGTTGATTCCTCACCGGAGGACTCCTACCGCCTAGGAGTCTCCAACCTCCAAGAGTAACAAGACCAAGGGGGAAATTCTCAAGACTTTCTCAAATCAAAAATTGCTTTGGTCAAAATAGAGAGGAGGAGTGGATGTATGCTTGGATGGAATCTCTCTCAAGAACTCTGACAAATCTCTCCGGGATTTTACATAAGAATGCTCAAATCCCTCTCTCTCAAATCCCAACAAAAGCAACTAATGCTATGAAGGGATGGGAGAGGAGAGGAACAATGGAGGAGGTCAACAAATGAACCCTAGATCCATGGGTTAGCTTTCCCCCAAATGGATTGGAGTTTTGAGGCTTGGGGGAGGAGGATAGAGCTCAAAAGAATGGGGAAATTTTAGATCCAAAAGCTCTTCCTCGTTGGGGAAGAAGGGTACCTTATATAGTGCCCCACCAAATCTGCCTGTTATTCTCAGAAAAAGGCAGCCCGGAACTTCTGGGATCGCCCGGAACTTCTGGCCCCCGGAACCTCCGGAAGGCCCGAAACTGCCGGGCTCCCTTCGGCCAGATGTACGGAAACTTTTGGTTTAGCCCGGAACTCTTCCCGGAACCTGCCCGGAACTTCCGGACCCCAGAACTTCTGGGCTGCCTGGAACATCCGTCCTCACAGAAAACAGCCAACATACCAAAAGTAAAACATGCATAACTTTTTCATACGGACTCCAATTTTGATGATCTTGGGTTTGTTTTGTAGCTATTGAAATGCTCCAGGTCCTAACATAGAGAACTAACCGATATCAAACAAAATGGATGATGGAGTCAATGCAAAGGTTTGAGCATACAATTTGTGGAACCCTTTTTGGCTTGGGATTTTACTTTGGAATGTATGGTAGGAGTGGAATTGTGTATAGAAGATGTTGACTTGAGCAAATCCATCACGAACCCCTTTGATCCCCTCTTAATAGTGCAGGATCCCTATAACTCAAGAATCATAAAAGAGCTATACTACATAGCTATCGAGAATCCATTCTTGAGTGTATGTGTTTCTTTGGTGGTGATCATTCCACAACACTAACGTCAAAGGAACTAATACCTTTGACTCGAGCCTTCCACTTGAGCTTGATGTTGATGTTTCTTTTTGGCTCAAGTTGAAGGCAAGACAAGTCTTCAAGTAGCTCCCCCATACACAATGTGGGAAGCTTTTCTTTGTATTCATCTTCACGTGTCCATCACATGATCATCTGCATGCTTCAAGCATGTAATTCTCCAGACTGCCTATCTTGAACTTGCCCTTGTAAACCATGATCATCATCACTTGATGTCATCCTCTCATGGGCACTTGAAATCTTTGTCTTGATGTAAGTCCATGAGAATCACCACAAGATCTCATGTGGCACATGATTTGCGCTTGTGTGTTGACCATCTTTGAATTCAATCTTTGATCTTCATCTTGGTCAACATTTATCTTTGCTCCATGATTAATCTTGATGCACAACTATATGTATATGGCATTCATTCTGAATCCATTCAATCTCCTTCTTGCATCACCCATGGAACAAACCTTCCTATATAACTTGATGTCATTGTTTCTTCATAGGAATTGTCATTCATTATCAAGTCTCAATGCATATATTTATGTTGATGGATTTCATCCATCAATTCATCCAATATTCTTCATGCATTGCAAATGGAACATTCCTTCAAATGTATATCTCGATGCAAACATTAGTCCATTAGGATTGTCACTTAATTACCAAAGTCACACATGGGGACTATATGTACTTACAATATGGTTGTCTTACATCGAAGTATTGCTTATCTGTGTCATGCACCAATGGGTTTTGAAGAGCGATTTTATTCTTTTGTGTTGTGGGTACGGCTTGACATGGCAAAGTCAAAAAAGAGCAAAGAAAAGAATATAGTAGGGAATGGTGTTACTCATCGGGCGCAACAAAAAAGGATCTGCCCTCGAGATTCTGCTAGTACTTATAGTGCAGTAGAAGGTCCAAGTCCACCGGCTAAATCTACAAACACAGTATCACCTGCTCCACCAGCTATAGCATCCGCTTCAACTGTACCGGCATCTCAACGAGTTACTCGTTCGTTTGCTCCACAACTGGCCAGTTCCCAAGTCGCCTTCACACCTAACACTACTTTCGAAGCACTACTAACACAATAGGACTTGGCAAGATCAGATGAACCTCATGAGCATCACCACCAAGATGGTACCTGACTGAGTCAAGTTGAAGTTGCAGGCTCCTTTATATGTACTCTCACAGTTTGATGTGCACTAACAATTTCCAAGTTCGTTGTTGAACTAGCACCACGGCGCAAGCGGAAACAGACATCAGGGATAATGCTCGACAGATTAACAAAATCTAAAGGAGAAAGAATGGAGATCTATTTTGAGGCAAGTTTAAAAAGGCCACGTGATGCTATAGAGTCAGCCAAGTTAGTATCAGAGGCAGTCGTTGCCTTTAGGTGTAATGCATGTATCCTCCCAACATGTATCCAGTACAGGATACATGTATCCAGAGGCAGTCAAGTTAGTATCAGAGGCAGTCGTTGCCTTTAGGTGTAATGCATGTATCCTCCCAACATGTATCCAGTACAGGAATGAGAAAGACGATGCTGAGTTGAACACCTTCCTTAACCATTTATCCGAGAGTAATGTTATTCATCGCAATTTGTAATATTGTCTTGCTATGTCCTACTCCAAATAAGACTCACATTCTTTTTTCAACAGATGAGGTTCAAGTTGGATCCAAAAGACGATGCAACCAAACAAGCATGCACTCATGTTTTTCAGTCTGCTCTATGACAGTATCGGTATCACCTTAGAAAAACTCATTTTGAAGGCAAGGCTAACAATGAAATTGCCCAAACATCTCCAGTGGAATATATTACAGATGAAGACTGGACAGCCCTTGTTATACACTGGTCTGATCCAAAGTATCAGGTAGGGTATATGTATTTGATTAGATCACATATTGAACTTGTATTTACGTATGTGCCTTACAAGTGTATCTTCTTCTAAGCTAACTGTTTGAAGAACAAGACCAACCGTTCTAAAGTGAAATTCCAACAGACGACCGGATATCGTAGCTATGTTGCACACTACGAGGCTCTTGTAAATAGCTTCTACTTCCTTCTTTTTTCTGTGCCATATTATCGTATCTATATTAACTTGTTCCAAATACAAAGGAAAGCCCGTGCGGACCAAAAAGAATCTGAACCGAATGCAGTGCAAATCTTCAAGGATTGCCACACCAGCAAGATGAAGGGCATGAGCACACCAGTTCAAACCGCTATTAAGTCCTTACTCCTTCTGCCTTTGAACTGCTTGTTATTTTGACGTGTTCATTTAACTGCTTGGTTTGCAGCCAATGTCAGTTCCTCTGTTCACTTTTATAGATAGTTGTCTTAACGTATCATTTCACCTTACACGGTTTAAAAGAGAGGAAGGGTATTCGTTTGGTCTTGATCTATAATCTAGTTGTGATGTTCACGTTCCCATACAACAATACAATAGCATGTTTGTTTGATATTTCTTTGCCCATGATATGAATGATGTCATACTATGTTTATCCTACTTTAAACCATGTCTCTTTATCCTTACATGTCAATGAATGTGAGGAAATAGACAATGCAGTAGGCATGCTACATGGACATATGTTCTGAAAGTGATTTTATTATGTAGTTGGCACTACAATACATGCTAATATATTATAGTAGTTCACCAAAATAAGTTATGTATAAATGTGAAACCTACTTTGTTTGTTTTTATATCATTAGTAACTTATCTGGTACACTAATCTACAAGTTCAAACTTTCAGCAAGCTATGGAACAAATGATTGAACAACCACAACCACCTGAATGTGACGAGGCTAACACAGGCACAATGTCACCTCTTGCTACAGTGCGTCAGTATCTCTCCACTAACAGTGCAAAAAGCACCTTCCTGCGTAATTCTGGGTTGGTTGTCAAGGTAACCTCAACCAAATCGCCTACTAAACAGAATCTTCCGGCTAGACAAAGTGATATATCTGTGCTCCGGACACAACTCCAATCTCTAATGGACGTCATTTCGGAAACAAGAATAGTGGTTGACAAATTTCGTCAAGGTATGAATGGTTTTGAAACCAGACTATCAGACATTTGTTTCGTTGTTCAAGAGCAATGGCGGAAAAAAGGGTATGATCATGCTGCTCCATCAGATTCTACAGCCTGAAACATTAGCACTCAGGTTAAATGATCTATCTTCTATACATTTGATGGTGCTTTTATCTGCAAGGACTGTAAACTTTATGCCAACAGGCCTTTTGTTGTATAGCTGGAATTTATTTGTTGTGATACAGCATTTATCGTGATGCAAAAGGCTGGAGAAATTACGACACTATTTTTGTATAGTGTAGGTTCATCTTTGTAATGTATTCGGCCGAATGCTTCATAGGAGCCCAACGTGCCAACATTTGTTAGGCCCATTCCAATTGGGCTAAAAACGATTATGGGCCAAAATTTGCATGTAGCCCGCTAAAAATATCTAGGCCTAAATCAGAATAAACTTTCATATTTTTGGTAGGCCTATGCACCTAGTGGGCCTATAACATGCCTAAACTTAACTTGGGCCCTCATTAACAATAGGCCGTTAACATGTGTAAATATCTCGAGCCCATAAATAACATGGGCCTTTAATAGGCCGAAAGTGAGATTGGGCCCTGCTTGTGCCAAATAACCCACCGGTCATTAGCAGGCCGAAATGTATCTCAGCTCGTGGTGGCCCCTTTACAATGTGGATCGTTCATAGGCCGAAATTCAGACAGGCCATAAATGCGCCGACCTACTACACGTGCCTTCAACAGGCCGAAAGTTCGTTCAGCCTTGATTAGTATCAGTTTTATATGGGCCGTTAATAGGCTCGATGTGACGTTGGGCCACATATGGCCCATGGATTTTGTCCGGCGTTAACAGGCCGAAAATCACAACAGGCTGGAAGTGGCCCAAATCTACAGTGGGCCTCTAACAGGCTGAATGTTAGACATGGCCAAATATTACCCAAATCCTTCACTGTCGTTTATGGGCCGAAAGTTTCAAGGGCCAAAAAATGGACCCAAATGAAGCAGGACCTTTAATAGGTCGGAAACACACCGGGTCGTAATTCGGCCCAAATACTTAGCAGACTGTTAACGGACCAGAAGTGACCATGGGCCGCGATGATGACAAGTTTAGAACGGGCCGTTGACGGCCGATTAGACAATAGTTGTACGGGCCTTAACTGCGAATGGGTCATCTGCAAGCAGGCTGTTAATGGGCCAGCCCGCTAATTTTGACTGGGCCAGTCTTTTTAACCTAAATGGGCTGCTATTGGGCCTTGCCACGTGTCGACATATCATAGGTTCCTCCTGTCCATTGGGTGGTTGACATCTGTCATTTTCGGGTGCTGACATGTGGTTGCTATAGCCAATGATAATTTTACACGTGGAAAATCCCCATTGGTCGGGGCTGTTAACGGGTTATCGGATCCAAACCGGAACCCCATAGCTTAACGGCGACCCGTTATGGTGGATGCCATGTCTCAGTCACCCTTGATGAAAGCACTTCTACGACGCGTGATTTATCGTCATGGAAGTGGACACTTCCGTGATGATAATTTTGGTAATGTCATGGAACACTTCTACGACAGCACAGGTATGACTATCTTGATTTTGTCACAAAATCGTCATGGATGTACATGCATGACAGAAAACATGACCTACTGTGACAAACACATATCATCACGGAAGTGTATTTTTTGTAGTGTAAGTTGGTGCCTACTCCGAGTTTGTGCACGGCTTTTGTCGTATGAGAGCAACCCACCTCCGAAGCCTTTGAGAGAGAATCCTTGGAAGGACAAACCCAAAACAACCAGATCCCAAAGTGATTGAGCATCACTGAAGACATTTTGTTCTGAGTGAACTGAAGACTTATTACACTTGAAGATTGTGATCTTCCAGCCAATTAGGCGTCACGTTCTGAGCATCCAAGAGTCATTGTGGATTGTTGGTGAATGAAGTCTGTGAAGGTTTGGAAGTCTACCTTGAAGACTTACCTGAGTGATTGGGCGAGGTCTAGGTGACCTTAGATCAAGGGGAATAAGGTAAATACAAGGTCTTCTGAGTTCAATCGCAGCCTCCCTAACCAGATGTACAACTGTCACAGCTGTTGGAACTAGTCAAACAAATCATTGTCTTCCCCGAGCTACTGGTTTCATCCTCTCTCTCTCTCTCTCTCTCTCTATCTATCTATCTATCTATCTATCTCTCTCTCTTACTTATAGCATCATATTGTGAATCATTTGCATGATTGTCTGTGTTTGAAGATATAC
Organism: Triticum aestivum; assembly: GCF_018294505.1. Classification (NCBI taxonomy): domain Eukaryota; kingdom Viridiplantae; phylum Streptophyta; class Magnoliopsida; order Poales; family Poaceae; genus Triticum; species Triticum aestivum. Next base: position 130,702,798 of record NC_057807.1, on the reverse strand, counting down.
CATGAAGCCATTCATCTATTTGCCCATTTGTCTTCATGCTTCTTGTGTTTATCACCAATGCATGCATTCATGTATGAGGTCTACACCTGCTATGTCTGCTCATCTTAACCATCATTGTGGTTAGATCATGTATTGCTTTCGCTACCTTCAAAGACATTGCCTGTTTTTGAAACCTTTAATAAAAATCGCCTATTCACCCTCCCCCCCCTCTAGTCGATAACTAGCACTTTCACATATGCTAAATATTGCTTGTTTTGATAAATTGTTTAATTATGAAATGCCTATGCATAGGAAATGGGATAGATTTAAATGTGATAATTACATGATATATGATGATCTCTTTGTCCTTCAATTCTTACCATTTATGTGAGCATCATTGATATCTCAAGACCATCTTAATGGCTATAAAGAAAGAGCTTGTTGGGAAACAACCCAATAGTTATCCTTTTTATTGTGTGTGTCAGCATTATTATTTTTATTGTATTAGTTATGTTTGTATCTTTGCTTTTGACTTTTGTGCCAAGTAAAGTCTTTAGGATGATTTGGATGATTGTTGATTTGACCTTGTGCAGAATTAGAAACTTTTGTATCCAATAGTTGAGTTTTCATTATGTACTAGAACATGATCGATTCCTGGAATATTTACACGGTATTGGGCTACAATTTTTTTATGTTGTACTAATTTTTCAGAATTTTTAGAGTTACAGAAGTGTGACTAAAAATTCCATCATTACGTATTATTCTGTTTTAGACACGTTCTCTTTTTATTGCATAGTGTGCTTATTTTGAAGTTTCTATGATTATATCGGGGGTATAAGTCATGAAGGCAATATAATACAATAGGTATTATGCAATAACAATTATGAATCTAGTTATGATAGTACCTAAGTTAATGATTTATTTTATTATACTAATGCATCTCATGAGGTTTTGTTGAGTTTTGTCTGATTGAAATTTTTAAGTTTTGGGTGAGATGACGATGGATGAAAGAACAAGGAGGGACAAGACGCTAAGCTTGGGGATACTCAAGGCACCCCAAGGTAAAATTCAAGGAAGTCTTCACTGGAAACTTTCAATGGCAGGAGTATTCTCATTGAAATCTATGTATATGGATTTGATAAACATTGGTATAATCCTAAAACCGCTTCACATTTGGAAATTTAAGGTATCTTTAAAAATAAAAGTCTTCATGACAAGGAAGTGATCTTGAGTAAGGACAACTTTACAAAGTGTAGTTGGGAGGGTAGTAAACGGTGTTGTTTTTGTGATCAAGATGAATCCATCAAACATCTTCTTCTCAAATATCCACTAGCCAAGTTATTGTGGCATACAATTCATGTGGCCTTCAATGTCAGTCCTCCAAATAGCATTGGCACTTTGTTTGGGACATGATTAAATGGAGTAGACTCTAAAACAGTGGTGCATATTCGAGTCGGGTGTGTGCATTACTTTCGGCTATACGAAACTGTCGGAATGACGTGATTTTTAACAAATAAAACATCAAAAAACTTGCAGGTCTTCTATAGGGCAACTGGTTGGATTCGTACGTGGTCATTACTCAATCGTACGTAAGTCAAGGAGCATATGGTTTATGGGTGCAACTGTTGGAGGACGGTAGCACGGGATACGTACAATCGGTTTGGATGGTGGTCCAACAATAGGATAGGCTTATTGTTATCTTGTCTTAATTTTTTCCGGTTGAGGCAATTTGTATTTTTTTTCACCTTGATTTGCGAACTTGTATCAAACTCCGTACTTGATGGATAGTTTGGTTAATAATATGGTTGCATGCATCATTCTTATGCAGAGGGGGTGTAATCCTTCTTTTTTGCGGGTGTAATCCTTCTTTTCGAAAAAGAAAAAAACTTTGGGCGTTGGAGACAAGAACGTCCATATGGGGAGAAAGCCGCAAGAAGATGACTTTAGCAATGATTTTGGCGATGGTATGGATTAGGCTAATGGGCCTATAACCGGAGATGCCCTGTGCGTCGTACTTGTTGGGCAAGAGCACAACATTGACGGAGTTTAGGCATTGAAGATTGTACATGTGAAGGGACTCAGACCGATGAATGACTCTCATGATATCGTGTTTGGCGACTGAGGGAGTCCTGGATTAGGGGGTCCTCGGACAGCCGGACTATATACTTTGGCCGAACTGTTGGACTATGAAGATACAAGATTGAAGACTTCGTCTCGTGTCCGGGTGGGACTCTCCTTTGCGTGGAAGGCAAGCTTGGCAATTCGGATATGTAGATCTCCTTCTCTATAACCGACTCTGTGTAACCCTAGCCCCCTCTGGTGTCTATATAAACCGGAGGGTTTAGTCCGTAGGACAACAACAATCATAATCATAGGCTAGCTTCTATGGTTTAGCCTCTACGATCTCGTGGTAGATCAACTCTTGTAATACTCATATCATCAAGATCGATCAAGCGGGAAGTAGGGTATTACCTCCATCGAGAGGGCCCGAACCTGGGTAAACATTGTGTCCCCCGCCTCCTGTTACCATTAGCCTTAGACGTACAGTTCGGGACCCCCTACCCGAGATCCGCCGGTTTTGACACCGACATTGGTGCTTTCATTGAGAGTTCCACTATGCCGTCATGGTAAGGCTTGATGGCTTGCCTTGTTATCAAGGACAACATCACCTCTGGGGGAGCCCTGGCTGTAGGCCAAACTCTCCGACTAGGTGGCTTCGTCATGACCGCCCGCTCGGCCGCCGCGCCGACAATGACTTCTCAGGTCATCAAAAACAGCCTCCACATCAGCTCGGAATACACCGAGCAGATGGATCCATTGGAGCTCTAGTCCTTGAATGAGCTCTTGGATCGCATCGCCGCCTTGGGAGTCGCTATGGACTATGATCGGATTGGGCTTAAACCCGATCAAAAGGAGATTAACTCTCCGTCGGTCACCCATCAGATAGCGGTAGTGGAGGAGCAATACAACAATTCTTCCTCTATTTTGAGGACGAACTATGTCGGGATTCCCGAGCTCTCCGAGCCGGATACACGTCTATGGGAGGACATGGCCCAAGCTCCGAACCTAGAATCGGACAGTGCAGCAGAAAAATTGGGCAACATCCCAGAACCCAAACCGCCAAGTTTGGAAGCTCCTTTGCCCCTGGGTCTCAGATCGGGTCAGTGTTCAGACTTAAATCCACACACCCACCCAGATACAAGCGATCTTTCCCACATTAGACAACAATCCCAAGAGACAGTACATCACTTTTGGGCCAGATTCCTCCTTGTAATGAGCAAGGTTAAGGACTGTCGCGAGGAAGACACAATCTCATTCTTTTGCAAAAATTGCACGGACAAGGGAATCCTTAACGCCATAAGTCGCCGTGACATAACGCACTTCGCTGACTTGGCAGCCATAGTACAGAAGTATTGTGCGATGGAAAGCGCCTGGAAACCCCAAATAAAATTCTGGGATCCTCCGGCTCTCACTAAACCCCTCGTCCAAACTAAAAGGGTGCACTCTCGCAAGTCACCCGATCCAATTACAAAGAAACCAAAGCCCACTACAGGGCGTGGAACTGTATTGGAGGGATGGCTCAATGGGCCATGCAAAATTCACAGCACACCGGATACCATACCAACACACAGCCTTAGAGCATGTTGGATACTCCGGCAGGTGGCCAAGAGCAACAAGGATCTCCTCATCAACAATACTGCAGAGCATCATCCCGCAGAAAATAACAATACAGTATTGACAGTCTTCGAGACTTTCGCCTCAAATAACAGACGCAAGCGAGCACTCCGCAACCTTGCCGAAGTCTGCCACGTTGCAGCAATAAATCCATGGAACGACACGGCCATAACCTTCAATGCTAGTGACGAACCTTAATTCTGAACAGTCCGAGCACCAGCCACTTTGGTCCTTAGTCCAATTGTGGACAGCTTCCGGCTTACTAAAGTGCTCATGGACGGTGGCAGCGGATTAAACCTCATCTACGGGGAAACTCTTAACAAAATGGAAATAGACAAGAGCCGCATCAAGCAAAGCAGCACGACCTTCAGAGGAATCATCCCTAGTCGGGAGGCATGATGTGCGGGAAAAATCACACTACATGTGGTATTCGGCACGCCAGAGAATTATAGGTCCGAAGAAATCACATTCCAAGTGGCCCCATTCAGTAGCGGATACCACGCCCTTTTAGGGCGGGATGCATTCACGAGCTTGCAAGTTATACCCCATTATGGATACATGAAGCTCAAGATGCCCGGGCCCAATGGAATCATCTCTCTAGCTAGTGATCCGGACGTAGCACTCCGTGCCGAAAATAAAACCGCCGCACTGGCCCTTGAGGCATTATCCGAAGCCCTCGCAACCGAAGAACTAACTGTGTTGCGCTCCACAGTGGACAGGGACAACGTGATACTCGACAAACGACCCAAGTCCACCTCTTTCAAACCAGCGGACGAAATAGCCAAATTCCAGGTCCACCCGACGGACTCTACAAAAACAGCATCCATCGGGGCACAGCTGAACCCCACAATAGACGCCGCACTACAAGAGCTCTTGCGCGAGAACTGGGACATCTTCGCCTGGCATCCTTCAGACATGCCAAGTATCCCATGCAGGCTGGCCGAGCATAGCCTAAACATACTAAAGGGATACAAGCCAGTCAAGCAGACTCTTCGGCGTTTTTCAGAACCTAAGCGACAAGCCATGGGAGAGGAGCTAGCCAAGTTACTCGAGGCCGGATTCATCAGAGAAGTAAAACATTCGTACTGGCTAGCAAACCTGGTGATGGTACCAAAGAAGGACAAATCCTGGCGCCTATGTGTCAATTTCAAGGACCTCAATAAGGCTTGCCCCAAGGATCCCTTCCCCCTCCCCCGCATCGATAATATCATCGACGCTACCGCAGGACATGACTCATTGTGCTTCCTCGACGCATACTCCGGATACCATCAAATCAAGATGGCGGAGTCCGATCAAGCCGCAACGGCATTCATCATTCTATACGGCCCCTTCTATTTTAACACCATGCCTTTCGGGCTCAAAAACGCCGGTGCAACCTATCAACGCATGATTCAGACATGTCTGGAAACATAAATCGGCAAAACATTTGAGGCATACGTAGACGACATAATCATCAAAACCAGACACTTTGAGTCTTTAATAGGCGACCTGAGGCTTATGTTCGACAATCTCCAAACATATGACATCAAGCTCAACCCGGAAAAATGCATTTTCGGCGTCCCTGCCGGAAAGCTGCTGGGCTTCATCATTTTCAATATAGGAATCAAAGCAAATCCGGCTAAAATCCGAGCTCCGTCACAGTTGGCTACCCCAACAGACCTCAAGCAAATCCAGAAGTTAACTGGATGCATGGCTGCCTTAAGCCGCTTTATCTCTCGATTGGGAGAAAAGGCACTACCTCTCTATCGCCTTCTTCGACGCACCGAACACTTCAATTGGACGGATGCGGCTACGGCCGGACTAGAAGAAATAAAGGCCCTCTTGGCCAGCAATCCAATCCTGGCTGCGCCAAATATCGGCGAACCCATGATGTTATATATAGCTGCAACACACCAGGTTGTAAGCGCAGTGCTCGTCGTCGAACGAGAGACGGGCGGACATAAGTTCCCGCTTCAAAAGCCGGTATACTACGTATCACTGTCCTCACTCCATGCAAGTCACGGTACCCACATTATTAAAAGATAGCATACGCGGTCTTCATGGCATCCTGGAAACTACGACACTACTTTCAAGAGTGTTCAATCACGGTGGCCTCCGAAGTACCACTCAACGATATAATAAATAACCGCGATGCCACGGGCCGGATTGCTAAGTGGGCTATCAAGCTCCTCCCGTTCGACATCATATACAAACCACGGCGAGCCATTAAGTCTCAAGTACTGGCTGACTTCCTCGCCGAATGGACAGAAGTCGAACTCCCTAAAGAGTACGGCGCATACTCCAATTGGATCATGCACTTTGACGGCTCTAAGATGCTGGCTGGTCTGGGAGCAGGCGTTGTCCTGACATCCCCCACCGGAGATACAGTCCAGTACGTACTCCAAATATTATACGCATACTCCAACAATGCAGCCGAATACGAGGCTCTGTTGCATGGTCTTCGGATGGCAGTCTCCATGGGCATTCAACGCCTAGAAGTGTGTGGGGATTCGAACCTTGCAATATCTCAATAAATGGAGACTTTGACGGCAAGGACCCGAAAATGACGGCCTACTGCAATACCGTCCTCAAGATGTCAGCTCGGTTCGAGGGGCTCGAATTCCATCATGTGGTCCGAGAAAACAATCAAGCGGCGGATATCCTCGCCCGCATCGGCGCTAAGCGCGACCCCGTCCCACCTAATATCTTCTTGGAAAGGCTGTTCAAGCCGTCCGTGGTGTGGGAAGGGGAAACCGGCAATACTAGTCCAGATCCGACCACAACCCCAGATCCCGAACACACTAACATAATCAGAGGCTCTACCACCGAAATAACACCTTCGGCCCACGTGATCATGGCTGTTATCGCCCCGTGGACAGAACCCTTCTTAGCCTACCTAAATAGGCAAGAACTCCCTGAGGACCAAAATGAGGCACATTGCATTGTGCGGCGCTCTAAAGCCTACAAGGTCCATGAGGGAGAGTGAGGGAGTCCTGGACTAGGGGGTGTCCGGACAGCCGGACTATCATCGTCCGCCGGACTCCAAGACTATGAAGATACAAGATTGAAGACTTCGCCCCATGTCCGGATGGGACTTTCCTTGGCGTGGAAGGCAAGCTTGGCGATGCGGATATGTAGATCTCCTACCATTGTAACCGACTCTGTGTAACCCTAGCCCTCTCCGGTGTCTATATAAACCGGAGGGCTTTAGTCCGTAGGACACAACATCCATTACAACAATCATACCATAGGCTAGCTTCTAGGGTTTAGCCTCCTTGATCTCGTGGTAGATCCACTCTTGTAATACACATCATCAATATTAATCATGAAGGACGTAGGGTTTTACCTCCATCAAGAGGGCCCGAACCTGGGTAAAACATCGTGTCCCTTGTCTCCTGTTACCATCCGCCTAGACGCACAGTTCGGGACCCCCTACCCGAGATCCGCCGGTTTTGACACCGACATTGGTGCTTTCATTGAGAGTTCCTCTGTGTCATCACCGATAGGCTTGATGGCTTCTTCAATCAACAACGACGCTGTCCAGGGCGAGACTTTTCTCCCCGGACAAATCTTCGTATTCGGCGGCTTCGCACTGCGGGCCAATTCGCTTGGCCATCTGGAGCAGATCGAAAGCTACGCCCCTGGCCATCAGGTCAGGTTCGGAAGCCTAAACTTCACGGCCGACATCCGCGGGGACTTGATCTTCGACGGACTCGAGCCACAGCCGAGCGTGTCGCGCTGTCACGATGGGCATGATTTAGCTCTGCCGCCGGACAGTGCCTTGGTGGCCGCACACGAATCCGCTCCGGCCCTTAGTCCGGAGCCGATTGCGCAGATCGAGGACCGGTGGCTGGACACTGCCTCGGGGGCTGCAACTTCCACGGCGATGGAGCCGAACACTAACCTTGTCCCTTACAAAACTCGTGACTCTGAGGCGCCGGACTCCCTGCCGGAATCTGAACCTCCTGCGCCCCTGCCAATCGAATCTGATTGGGCGCCGATCATGGAGTTCACCGCCGCGGACATCTTCCAACACTCACCCTTTGGCGACATCCTAGATTCGCTAAAACATCTCTCGCTATCCGGAGAGCCCTAGCCGGATTATGGCCAGGATGGTTCGGATGCGGACGACGAAGAAATTCAAAGCCCACCCACCACCCACTTTGTAGCCACTGTCGACGATCTAACCGACATGCTAGACTACGACTCCGAAGACATCGACGGTATGGACAACGATGCTAGAGGCGATCAAGAACCAGCGCCTACAAGGCACTGGAAGTCCACCTCGTCATACGACATATACATGGTGGACACCCCAAAAGATGGGGACGGCGAGGAAGCGGCGGAGGCAGATTCCTCAAAGAAACAGCCCAAGCGCCAACGTCAGCGGCGCCGCTCTAAATCCCGCCACAGTAAGAATGAAGATTCTGGCACAGGAGATAATAACACCCCAGAAAGTGCCGAAGACAATCCCCTCCAGCAAGATTCAGCGCAGGAGGATGCAGAAGCAAGCCCTCACGAGAGAGCGGCAGACGAAGAGGTCGAGGATGATAATTACATACCTCCCTCTGGAGACGAGGCAAGCCTCAACGATAACGAATTCGTCGTGCCGGAGGATCCCGTCGAACAAGAGCGTTTTAAACGCAGGCTTATCGCCATGGCAAATAGCCTAAAGAAAAAGCAGCAGCAGCTTCAAGCTGATCAAGACCTGCTGGCCGACAGATGGACCGAGGTCCTCGCGGCCGAAGAGTATGAACTCGAACGCCCCTCCAAGAGCTACCCAAAACGCAAGTTGCTCCCCCGATTAGAGGAGGAAGCATACATACCTTCATCACCAGCGCATAATACGGCCGACCGACCACCCCGTGGTCGCGACAGAGAGGCATCCAGGCCCTCCACCAAGACCGTACCCCGGCATCGCTCCAAAAGCGCGAAGCCAAGAGGGAACGCGCCGGACTTGTGAGATATATTGGAGGACAAAGCAAGGCAATCCAGATCCATCTATGGATCATGTGGGCGCCCCACGACCCACGATGAATACCGTTGCGCCGGATACAACAACTCCAGCCGGGCCGAACACAGCAGACAACGCTCCCTCGAGCTACGTCGTGATATCGCTCAATACAGAGGCGCCGCACACCCACTATGCTTCACTGACGAAGTAATGGATCATCAAATCCCCGAAGGGTTTAAACCCATAAACATTGAATCCTATGATGGCACAACAGACCCCGCGGTTTGGATCGAAGATTATCTACTTCACATCCATATGGCCCGCAGCGACGATCTCCACGCCATCAAGTATCTCCCACTCAAGCTTAAAGGACCAGCTCGGCATTGGCTTAACAGCTTGCCCGCAGAGTCAATTGGGTGTTGGGAAGACCTCGAAGCCGCATTCCTCGACAACTTCCAGGGCACATATCTGCGACCACCAGACGCCAATGACCTAAGCCACATAATTCAGCAGCCAGACGAATCGGCCAGACAGTTCTGGACACGGTTCTTAACAAAGAAAAATCAAATTGTCGACTGTCCGGATGCAGAGGCCCTTGCAGCTTTCAAACATAACATTCGCGATGAGTGGATAGCCCGGCACCTAGGACAGGAAAAGCCGAAATCCATGGCAGCCCTCACATCCTTAATGACCTGCTTCTGTGCGGGAGAGGACAGCTGGCTAGCTCGCAGCAACAACCTCAGTAAAAATTCTGGCAGTCCGGATACCAAGGACCACAATGGCAGGTCGCGTCGAAGCAAAAATAAACGCCGCATTAACGGTGACGACAAGGAGGATACGGCAGTCAACGCCGGATTTCGAGGCTCTAAACCCGGTCAGGGCAAGAAGCCATTTAAAAGAACCACTCCAGGTCCGTCCAATTTGGACCGAATACTCGACCGCTCGTGCCAGATACATGGCACCCCCGAAAAGCCAGCTAACCACACCAACAGAGATTGTTGGGTATTCAAGCAGGCAGGCAAGTTAATTGCCGAAAACAATGACAAGGGGCTGCATAGCGACGACGAGGAAGAGACCCGGCCACCGAACAGTAGAGGACAGAAGGGTTTCCCCCCACAAGTGCGGACGGTAAACATGATATACGCAACCCATATACCCAAGAGGGAGAGGAAGCGTGCACTAAGGGACGTATACGCGATGGAGCCAGTCGCCCCGAAGTTCAATCCATGGTCCTCTTATCCGATCACTTTTGATCGAAGAGACCATCCAACCAGCATCCGCCATGGCGGATTCGCCGCATTGGTTTTAGACCCAATCGTCGATGGATTTCACCTCACGAGAGTCCTGATGGACGGCGGCAGTAGCCTGAACCTGCTTTATCAGGATACAGTGCGCAAGATGGGCATAGACCCCTCAAGGATTAAACCTACAAAGACGACCTTCAAAGGCGTCATACCAGGTGTGGAAGCTAATTATACAGGCTCAGTCACGCTGGAAGTGATCTTCGGATCCCCGGATAATTTCCGGAGCGAGGAGTTAATCTTCGACATAGTCCCGTTCCGCAGCGGCTATCACGCTCTGCTCGGACGAACCGCGTTTACAAAGTTCAACGCGGTGCTGCATTATGCATACCTCAAGCTCAAGATGCCAGGCCCTCGTGGAGTCATTACGGTCAACGGAAATACGGAACGCTCCCTCCGAACGGAGGAACATACAGCGGCTCTCGCGGCAGAAGTACAGAGCAGCCTTCTAAGGCAATCTTCGAGTCCGGCCGTTAAACGATCGGACACAGCCAAACGCGCCTAGAGCAACATCAATCAAGACCAACTGGCACGTTCTGAGCACGCGTAGCAATGCGGCCCCAACCCCAGCCCTCGCATGATTGCAAGACCAACCCTCCGTGTACATCATTACGCTCTGGAGATACCATGGGCATAGGGGGAGGGGCATGACCACAACAGACCCAGAGTGCGGCTCGACCACACCAGGGGCTCCCAAGTGTGTCACTCTTCTTATTTTTATTTTCCTTCTTTTATATACAGGACTCCGTTTTCCAGAGGCCCTGTCCGGCGGTGAACCCGCCGAACTCATGATAGAATAGCCAGGGAGGAAAAAAGGCTGCGACGAACACTCAGGTGGTCTCCATTACGAGCATTAAATTTGATTATATACACCAGTCTGCAGCCCACCCCTGTAGGGGGACATGTTTAATTAGTCCAATCCCTTGCTTACCGCACTATTTGTATCATTCACTCATAGCAGAATTCCTTAAAAAATAATGCAGCATTTTTTGCTTATAATTGCATTACTTTACATATATGTTCATTAATGACATCTTGCACCCGTATATTTTGGTACGGTCGAATACACCAGGGGCTTGTGTTCCCCGCATTATAGTGTGATAAGTCCGAACACTTTCACAAGTGCGGCACCCCGAACTTATAGCATTATATGAATCGGCTCCGAATCATGTCTTGGGTCAATAGTTGGGTTTGCCCGGCTCCCATGTTTTGGTACCTTACATTCTGTTCCGTCGGCTAAGGTAGCACTGGGAGAACCACTGCGATTGCGCCCCGGTTGAGCTGGGCGAGCGCCTCAGTGGAGAAAGCTAAAACTGACTGGCATGATAAGGCGAGAGACTGGTCGCTGTTCGAGAGGTCTTTTTGAGCCCCTAAAGAATTACGCCGCTTCGAGCGAAGAACCGGATAATGTCCGACGAAGGCGTGGATAGCGCCCCGAATTCGGTCTTTCGAATACTAGGGGCTTCGCCGAAATTTAAAATTATAGAATTCTATGGCTAAGTGAGAGTGTTCAAGCATTATATGTCCGGTTGCCTTGTTCGTTGTGTTGAGCGCCTCCCTAGATGGACCCAAAAATGGGAACAAGAGTGCTCAAGTTTATCCCGAACACCCCAGCACTAGTGGCATGGGGGCTGAATCCGACGACTTGCCATCTCTCAAATTTTATAAACGGCCGCACAGAAGATAATATTTTAAATTAAACAAGCGTTGCTTAGCGCATATGAACAAAGTTTTCAGCGCACAGGATAATACATAGCGAGTTTACTCAATAATTACATCTCTGGGGCACTCATCCGCAATATTGCGGGCACCCTTCAGGACAGTCTTATAGTACATTTCGGGCGTACGATACTCCTTGCCCACTGGCGGCGGGTCAGTAAGAAGCCTCTCCGCATCCAGCCTGCCCCAGTGCACCTTTGCGCGGGCAAGGGCCCGACGAGCACATTCAATATAGGCGGAGCGCTTGATGACCTCCACCCAGGGGCACGCATCCACCAGCCGCCGCACGAGGCCGAAGTAGCTCCCAGGCATGGCCTCTCCAGGCCACAGCCGGACTATGAGGCCCTTCATGGCCTCCTCAGCTACCTTGTGGAGTTCGACCAGCTGCTTCAGCTGGTCGCTAGGGGGCACCGGATGGCCGGACTCAGCGTACTGAGACCAGAAGACCTTCTCCGTTGAGCTCCCCTCCTCGCCATGGTAGAATGCGGCGGCATCGGATACACTGCGAGACAGATCTGCAAACGCCCCTGGAGAGCTCCGAATTCGGGTAAGTGTCAGGTAGTTTACATTAACATGCTTGCTTTGCATGAAAAATGCCTTACCCGCCGCTATTTTCTTCACATCTTCAACCTCCTGAAGGGCCTTGCGGGCCTCAGCCTTGGCGGACTTGGCACTTTCGAGAGCCGAGGCGAGCTCGGACTCTCGAGTCTTTGAGTCGCGCTCCAAACTCTCATGCTTTTCCATGAGAGCCTGGAGCTCTTGCCGCACCTCCGCCACCCGCGCCTCCTGCTTCTCTCGCTCTGCCCGTTCCGCGGCCGCATTGAGTTCGGCCGCGGACACAGCCTCCTTCAGGGTTGCCACCTCATTCGTGGCCCCTGCAGTACCCATGTTATCCTTCTTATTCTTTTATTGCAACCTAAATCCTTTTCTGTAAGGTAACTATTCAAAGTGGTGTTACTCACCTTCTTTGTCCTCGAGCTGCTTCTTGGCACGGCCGAGCTCTTGCTCGGACCGCTCGAGATCCTGCTTCAATGCACCGACCTCCGCAGTCAGTGTGGCAGAGGTCAGCAGCGCAGCCTGCAAACCCATATTGACATACTTTTTAGCAACCCTGCATATATCTTTTTTAGATCCTCAGTCCGGCTTTTCTTTCCAAACACCAAACCGAGCATCAGGGGCTACTGTCTATGCGGTATTACATTACATATTTTTAACTTCTTACCTCAAAGCCTGTTAGAAGGCTACTGCAGGCTTTGGTCAGCCCGCTCTTGGTGAGCTCAACCTTCTGAATCACCGCACTCATAACAGTGTGGTGTTCTTCCTCGATGGAAGCGCCTTTGAGCGCCTCCAACAAGTTGTCCGGCACCTCCGGTTGGACGGAGGCCGCCGGTGTCACGGTCTTGCCCTTCTTGCGAAGGGGCCGCCTGCCGGACTTCGGAACCACTGCGGGTTCCGGTGTGGAGTCCGGCGCAAAGTCCGGGAGGCTGCCTTGCGGCGCCTCCGGAGCCTCCTCCAGATGGGTCCCTCCCTGGGATCCCACCTCGGCGTCCTCAACAGCGCGAGGGGTGGAGGCAGTCGGGATGGAATCCACATCCGACGGAGCCAACGACCCACTCGATGAAGCGGGGAGATCATCATCGGCCGGACTGCAAGCAGTATGCGGCATTAGAAGGACACTATGTGACACAAAAGAGAAATTATAAATCATTCAGGAATCCGGATACTTACGATCTCGCCGGAGGCCTGGCCCTTGAAGGCCACTCTTCGTCTCCAACGTTGGTGTTGGCAGAGCTTCCGGGGGAATAGTTCTTCCCCTCTTGGACCCTTCGGCCTCCCCTGTTGGGGAAGCCTTCCTCTTCCTCTCTCCCTCCTCTGGGAGAGAGTCTTCTTCCTCCTCCTCATTTTCGGGGGAGGAGTCCGCCTCGGAGTCGTCGGAGACCTGAAAACGGGAACTCTTTCTAGTACCCGTGGCCACCTTCTTGGCCTTCTTCTCCGGCACCACATGCGGTGCCGGAACCAGCAGCCCCGCTAGACGGGTGTCAACTGGGTTTTCTAGCATGGGAGCCGGGCAGACGAGCTGCTCCGCCTTCTTCATCCAGTCCTGTCAAAGGAAAAGGGAGATTGAAACCTGCTTAGAATCAAACTATTAACAACAAGTGTCCCGTAAAGGGGTAGAATCACTTACCTCGTCAGCTGGATGCTACGAGTGAAATCCGCAATCTTCCGTCGCGGATGCGGGGGCTTCGGCGCCCTTAAACAGCACCCTCCAGGCGCCTTCGTACGTCGTGTCGAAGAGCCCGCTCAACGCCTGGTGTTGTTCCGGATCGAACTCCCATAGATTGAATGCCCGTTCTTGGCATGGGAGAATCCGGCGGACGAGCATGACTTGGACCACGTTAACAAGCCTGAGCTTCTTGTTCACCAGCTTCTGGATACAGGCTTGGAGTCCCGTCAGCTCCTTCGAACTACCCCATAGCAAGCCCTTCTCTTTCCAGGAGGTGAGCTGCACAGGGATACCAGATCTGAACTCGGGGGTCGCCGCCCACGTAGGGTCGCGCGGCTCGGTGATGTAGAACCACCCCGACTGCCACCCCTTGACGGACTCCACGAAGGCCCCTTCGAACCAGAGGACGTTGGGCATCTTGCCCAACATGGCGCCTCCGCGCTCCGCCTGCGTGCCCTTCACTACCTTCGGCTTGACATTGAAGGTCTTGAGCCACAAGCCGAACTGGGGCTGGATGCAGAGGAAGGCCTCGCACACGACGATAAACGCCAAGATGTTGAGGATGAAGTTCGGCGCCAGATCGTGGAAATCCAGGCCGTAGTAGAACATGAGCCCCCGGACAAAAGGGTGAAGTGGAAATCCCAGTCCGCGGAGGAAGTGAGGGAGAAATACGACCCTCTCATGGGGCCTGGGGGTGGGGATGAGCTGCCCCTGGTCGGACAGCCGGTGCGCGATGTCGCCGGAGAGGTATCCGGCGCTGCGCAGTTTGGCGATGTGCTCCTCCTTAACGGTGGAGGCCAACCATTTACCTCCCGCTCCGAACATGGTCGGAGAAGGTCGAGACGAGATGTGCGAACTTGGGCGCTGGAGCTCGAGTGCGCGGAGATGGATAAGCAAAGGAGGAAGAAGGCGTAGGTGAAAAGGTGAATCCTTATCCCTTATATATAGGCGGACGAAGACTATGCGTCCCCACTGGCCTGGTAAAACTCGCTTATCTCCCAAGCGCCACCATCAATGGCACGGTTGGGTTACCCATGTCTATATTGATGAGAATCCCGGAATAAGGGGAACACGATCTCTGCTTCGACAAGACGTGCCAAGGAAACCGCTTCGCTAAACGCGCTGAGGTGGTATACTAAAAAACGATTCAAGTAAAGGCTTGGTAGTGGTGTGACGTCATGCCGCAAAATACGTCAGCAGATTGAACTTGTGTATATATTATTCTCTCTATGGTGGAATGTGGAATTTATTTTGCAGAGCCAGACACTATCCAGGTGTTCACAATCTTCTATGGATTATTCGGAGGAGGAACCCGCCTTGCAATGCCGAACATTATGCGCGCCGGACTCATCATCATTGAAGCCAGGTTCAGGGGCTACTGAGGGAGTCCTGGACTAGGGGGTGTCCGAACAGCCGGACTATCATCGTCCGCCGGACTCCAAGACTATGAAGATACAAGATTGAAGACTTCGCCCCGTGTCCGGATGGGACTTTCCTTGGCGTGGAAGGCAAGCTTGGCGATGCGGATATGTAGATCTCCTACCATTGTAACCGACTCTGTGTAACCCTAGCCCTCTCCGGTGTCTATATAAACCGGAGGGCTTTAGTCCGTAGGACACAACATCCATTACCACAATCATACCATAGGCTAGCTTCTAGGGTTTAGCCTCCTTGATCTCGTGGTAGATCCACTCTTGTAATACACATCATCAATATTAATCAAGCAGGACGTAGGGTTTTACCTCCATCAAGAGGGCCCGAACCTGGGTAAAACATCATGTCCCTTGTCTCCTATTACCATCCGCCTAGACGCACAGTTCGGGACCCCCTACCCGAGATCCGCCGGTTTTGACACCGACAGAGAGCTTTATAAGAAAAGCGCGACCGGAGTGCTCCAAAGGTGCATTTCCGAAGAGGAAGGGCGGCAGCTCTTGGCCGAAATTCATGCTGGACTCAGTGGCCACCATGCCGCAGCTCGGGCCCTTGTAAGCAAGGCCTTCTGTATAGGTTTCTACTGGCCGACAGCCTGAGCAGACGCACAGGACCTAGTCCAACATTGCGTCGGTTGCCAGCTTTTTACAAATCAAAGCCATATGCCACCTACCGCTCTCCAAACAATCCCCATAACTTGGCCCATTGCGGTCTGGGGGCTCGATATGGTTGGACCCCTTAAAGGAGGAAGCCATAAGAAAAAATACTTGTTGGTCATGGTGGATAAATTCACCAAAGGGATAGAAGCCAAACCAGTTAAAACGGACGAATCCGGAACAGTGATAGATTTCATATCGGGGGTCGTACACCGTTACGGTGTCCTCCACAGCATCATCACCGATAATGGCTCCAACTTCATAGCTGACGAGGTGAAAACTTGGTGCGGCAACATGGGCATTAAGCTCGATTATACCTCCGTCTATCACCCCCAAACAAACGGTCAAGTCGAACGAGCAAATGGTCTTATTATGAGCGGCATCAAACCCAAACTAGTGCGATCCTTGAAGGAATCAGACACGCACTGGGTCGAGGAGCTCGACTCCGTATTATGGGGGCTGCGGACCACGCCGAATCGCACTACCGGATACACACCATTTTTTATGGTGTACGGCGCAGAGGCGGTATTGCCCTGCGATATCAATCATGACTCACCTCGAGTGCGCATGTACGAAGAGAGAGAAGCTGAGCTTGATCGGCAGGGCAGTTTAGATGCCCTGGAGGAGGAGCGTGATGTCGCAGAAGCCTGTTCCGCATTCTATCAGCAACAGGCTCGAAGGTATCAAAGCAGAGAAGTACGGGCCAAAACTTATAACATTGGCAAACTCATTCTACGCCTACCGGAGAAGAAAAAGGACAAGCTCAAGCCCAAGTGGGAGGGTCCCTTCATCATTGATAAAGTTCTCACCGGGGGAGCGTACCGTCTGCGTGATGCATCTGATAATCGACTCGAGCCAAACCCATGGAACGCGGCCAGACTCCAAAGATTCTACGCCTAGTGCCAAACTCTGTGTTCGTCTCCTTACCTCCGCCTTTTTTATGTTATATCCTATTTTTATTTCTTTCTTCCCTTTTTATGGCCTTAAAAGCTTCGAGTGTGTCTTGGATACACAACCTTGACGCGCTATGCGCGCTCATTATACATGGGGGCTTCTTATACAGAAGCTTAATATAATTATCTTCCGGGCTTTATGCCCACCACATATGTGTCACTTTTCCATATGTACCTTCTTTCGCCATTATATGCATCGATATGACTTAAGTTTTGGCCAAGCTGGGTTGCCTGGCTCCTGTGTTTATGCCCTGCGTTCCCGTTAGTTCGGCTAGGGCATAAGGGGAGCACCTCTGCAATTGTTACTGCCGGGTCAGCCGGACGTGTACCTCAGACTGGGTGAAGCCGAAAGCTAGCGTTCTTAAGGGAATATTTGGTCGGTGAACAAAAGATGTTTTTTACCTATTTACAATATAAACCCCTAGATGTTTCATATTCTGCATCTCTGTTCGCAGCTCGGACATGCACATTAATGCATGCGTACCTAGGGAAAGGAACGCTTAACAGAACTATTCTCCCTGGAAGATGTTTCTTACTATCCATGTAATATAACATAGCTAGTTGGGTACTTGCTTGTTCAAGACTTATGACCCCTACGCCTGGTTTCCACGCGTACCCCGGTTTACATAACTGAGCGGGTATTCGGATACACTCCGGATTGTCGGGTCCGGAGGCTGAAGCGAAAAGGTCCGCCATGACAAATGATTTACAATCCGGCTAGGGACAAAATATGTCATTTGAAGTACACAGTCACTTAGACTGACTAAATTCTTCTTCTATACCATCCAACAGGCTGTCTAGTCTACAATCCTGTTGGGAATACTTTGTGGCTAATCCTACCTGGTCATATAACAGACTAACGGGGATCTCTTTCCCATCTGATCCTATAGGTCCGACCTCGGCCATGTGATTCGGGTCAACCTTGGTGTACCGCGTCTTCACCATGGCCCAGACTTCTCTTGCACCTTGTCGGCAGGCTGATATCTTCCATAATCGGAAGCGCCGCCGCGCTCCCTTGAGCATCTCTACAAGCTCCCACATGCCTCCGGGTAGGGAGGCGGAGGGCCACAAGGCCTGGGCAATACCCTGCATCACCTGTCAAACTTGTTCGTGCAGTTGTGAAAGCTCTTGCAGAAGATCGCCTGTGGATCTGGGCATCTCCTCTTCGGGACGACCTGTCAGCATACCTACAGACATAACTCTGTTAGCCTGCTTCTTCACCGAACTGTATAAAGGTTCGTTCGAGCACTTACTAAAAATGCCACGTTAAAGCCTCTTATTCTCCTTCACGGAGTCAGCAAGCTGGGCCCAAATATCTTTTAATTCAACGCCCAGTCGGGTATTGGCATCTTGGAGATCGTTTTTCTCCAGCCTAACCCGGGTAAGCACATGCTCGCCAACCTCTAGCTGCCGTTTAGCTTGTTGCTCATCCTCTTGTAAAATCCCTGGATTCCCTCCGGGATTATCTGCATAATCTATTGTTAGATTCACAAGCATGCCGAATACTAACTGGTACACGTGATTACATTCTTTTTGAGACAAGTATTACTAGATGAGGCCTTCTTAGATCCCTCCATTCCGGCAACTGCGGCCCTTAGCCGGGCTTTGCACTCCTCCAGCTCTTGGGACAAGTGGGTGTTCTTCTCTGTAAGAACCTATGCATACAATGATCCTCAAATCAGTTGTGCCAACTGTTTCAAGTCTCAGGGGCTACTGATATACATAATTATTAGATTTTCTTACCCGCATATCCTTTAAATACTGGTCCGTGGCTCTAGCAATACCACCTTGAGCAGCTCGGATGTACGCGTCTCCTAAGTTGAAGGCATTGAACGCCTCCTCAGAGAAATTAGGGTCGTGGAGTGCGGCTCGTCGACGCCTGTGATTCATGGCGCTCTCCACTTCGGAATTTGTAGTGGATATTCTATCTGCATCCTCTGTAGGAGGACCGTCCGGCGTTGTCCCTGCGTTAGCCTCCGCCCTTGAGTCCGGCTCTAGAGTCCGGCTGGTGGAGGCGTGGCCGGCAGGCTCTCCAGACACAGTCCGGCGAGCGCTTTTTCTGCCAGGGGACCATGGACATTGTTATATTTTAAAGACGATAATCACGGAGCAGGTTTTTAATCATACCTCTGCGACGGCGCCTCGGTCCTGACC
Source organism: Triticum aestivum (assembly GCF_018294505.1). Taxonomy (NCBI): domain Eukaryota; kingdom Viridiplantae; phylum Streptophyta; class Magnoliopsida; order Poales; family Poaceae; genus Triticum; species Triticum aestivum. The sequence continues at coordinate 130,683,773 of NC_057807.1, read as the reverse complement.
GCCTTCGTTTTAAGCCTACCCGGCTTCGGTGCCCCTTGTTGGCGAGTCACCACGGGTTCGGCGCGGCGCCCTGATGGCCTTCCCTGTGAAACGCAATGCATGTGCGGTGGGTAAGGCGCAAAGAAGGGATCCTTCTTGGAAGTTAGGACTCCGGTTTTACTTACATGCGATGCAGGGAGTAGGCCAGGATAATCAGCTATGATGGCCACCAAGGCACCGTCACAGCTTAACTGATAAAACATCATGTCTACGAGCTCCACAAATATGTCCGGGTCTTCTTCAAGTTCGGGGTCGAGGGCCCAGTTGGGGTCCTCTGGCTGTGGAGACGGGTTGTGGACCTCCCTCACAGCTTTTTGCAGTTCCTGCTATGAATTAGCAAGGTAAATATTTGTGATGGTAGAATGCAAGAATGAACAGAGTTGAGTAAAGGATAGCAGCTCACCCAGCTAGGGGGCTTGTACATGGAAAATCCGTCCCGTGACTTAATGCGGGTGAACTCCTCTTCTTCTCCTTTATAAAAATCGGACAGTATTTTCGCCAGAGCGGTGGCGGAGTCCGGACCTTTACGACCGCAGCGGGTGGCATCATCTTCTCCATTGAAGTGCCACATGGGTTTCCCCCGGTACTGGAGTGGCTGCACCCCCCCCCCCCCGCATTATGCATATTGAGATAACCTCGATTATTGTCAATCCTGATTTGGCCAGCGTTTTTATCCTGCCCATCAGGTATAGGACCTCTCTGTTATCTTCCTCCTGAGGGCTCCAGGGACGCCAGCTGCGGCGTTTCTTTAGTGGGGCATTGGCAAACTCAGGAAGGCCTACCCGGATAGGGTCCGGAAGGGGGGCATCCTCTATATAAAACCACTCCGAAGGCCAGTCTTCGGATGTCTTCTTCGGAGTGCCGGATAGGTATCCGGTTCCGGCGATGCGCCATACTTCGCTCCGCCAACTTGGTATATTGATCCCTCCTGATTGCGAGGGACAAGGCAGAATAGCCTCTTCCATAGCTCGAAATGAGCTTCGCAGCCCAAAAATAGCTCGCCTTCTGTTACCATTAGCCTTAGACACACAGTTCGGGACCCCCTACCCGAGATCCGCCGGTTTTGACATCGACAACGACCTCCCAACACTTCTTGAAAAAGATGCCTGTAAAGTCATCCAGGCCGGGAGCCTTGCCCACTCGGGGCCAATTTTCGTGTTTTGACCCTTTGTGCATAGTTTAGCCGGATCTGACCCTTGTTCGAAATTATTCTGGGATCTGACCCTTTTACCTACTGTCGCAGTTCTTGGCGGTAGGGTTACACAGCCTACCGGCAAGATAAATGGCGGTAAGACTAAACTGCACAATGATAGCCGTTTAACGTTGAAAATACCCTACCGTCAGGGCCTTTGATGGTAGGCTATGTAACCCTACCGCCGTGGTCGTCGGCGGTAGGCTATTCGCTCTTTGACATGCATGCGAGAACATTGTTCTGTGAGGTGATGGTGAAAGCCTGACTCTACCTACCACTAGCTTGCAAAATATTTTTCTCTCCTCCTGTACAGTACCGTACGGCCCTACATGGTCCCTCCACCCACGAGTGATACTGTGAAGGTCCTCTTCGCTCCCCTGCAAAAAAGAAATCATGTTCTCTCCTCCCGCTATTTAGATCTGGCATTGCATGCTTCTCTTTTTCTCTATTCGGTGAATACCCACCACTACTCTTTATCTGTGAAACTTTAGCATAAAAATACAAATAACTTAAGAAAGTAGGTGTCTGAACTTAGTAGAACTTTAACTTAAAATTCTAAAGAACATTTTATAATTATTTTAAAATTGGGTGGGCTTTGCTGTAAACAGTGAAGACCTTTTCATTTTTATTGTAAAATGTTAAATAAAAAGAAACAGGAGTTGGAGAGCTTTCTAAATATTAGGTCTGCACTTTGTCAGAAATATACATATTGGACTAGCTGTGTAAATTTGAAATATATAGATATTGGACTTGTTTCGTAGAGCAGGCCGCGAGAAACTCAAATACTTGAACGGATTTAAATTTGCACAATTTATTTAAAATTTATGATGGCACATTTGTTTCTTGTGTAATTTCTTGTTGAATAGGTGATTGTATGGGCTACAGAGCATGCTAGGAAGCGCTAGCTATGACATCTAAAAAAAATGAAACTCCATGGGCACTAGCACCCACGGTTTTATTGATATAGAAGAAGCATCCCTCATGAGAATTTCAGAAATTCGTCCCCGACGTGGATCGAACTCTGGTCGTTAGGTTTACAATCATGCGCCCCCAACCACTGGGCTATGCCCACGTCCTCTAGCTATGACATCTAACACATGCTCTAGTGGAGAGAGAGAATGTAAGAGGAACTATGACATTTAACACATGTTCTGGTGGAGAGAGAGAATGTAAGAGGAAAGAGAGAAATGCAACACCAGTGCATGTGACTCCATTGCTTTTCTTTCCTGGCACATGGACAGACCGATGTGAAGGAACTCGGATTAACCCATCGCATCTGCTGCTACCCGGCTAGCGTGCCCTCTGCTGCTGCCCAGCTAGCTAGGCAAGCATGCATGCAGCAGCGGTCAGCACGCTTGTAGCTGTATAATTACGAGCCCTCTAGCCCAGCCGCGCCGGCCTGCATGCACCTACCGCCGAGGATTATGGCGGTAGGTTACACAGCTTACCGCCAAAGTCCTCGGCAGTAGGATTTTTTCAACGTTAAATGAATGTGACGGCACGGTTAAATCCTACCGTCGAGGCCTGTGACAGTACGTTGTGTAACCTTACCGTCAAAAACTACGGCAGTAAGTAAAAGGGTCAGATCCCGAAATAATTTCGAAGAGGGGTCAGATCCGGTTAAACTTTGGGCAAAGGGTCAAAACACGGAAATCGGCCCCCACTCGGTATCTCCTTAATGGCCTCCCAAACCTCCTCTGCGTGATAGTAGCATCAATGGTATGCAAGTCAGCAGGCTGCAAGTTGAGCGCATTCCAATTAAAGTCAAAGTTGCTCTTGTCCCCTTTCGCATGACCTCTGAGAAGTGATTATGGATAATCTTCTCTTTTCCCTGTGAACACCAACTTAACCGTGTGCAAGCTTGATACCGTGGATGTGGTTCCGTAAGGGTGGACACGATGGCACGTAAAAAAAAAAATGCAAAGTGCGCTGTACATCTGCTCTCGCTTTCACAATCGCCATCACAAACTGAAACGATACTCTGATCTCGCCTAACACGACTCTCATCGTTCACACGAGGTCAACCCAACCGACGGGGATCGCGGGCGTTCCCCACTAGGCCAGTACCAGCATCGCGGGATGCAAGGCCATGGCCGTGCCTCCCTGTCCGATGCTGCTGCCAACTGGTTCCAGATCAATCGAGATCCGGCTGACAGCTGACTGGTCACCATCTCTAAACGCACATGGTCGCACCACCCGCTCCATCCCCCGCATATACAAAACCTACGTACGCACCTCGCAGCGCACGACGGTTAGAAAAGCCAGTGTCAACTTCCCCGTCCGCGCCGTCTCACGCGTCGTTCAAACCACTCGAGGCCTCATCGGCGGCCGTACACGCCATCGAAGCATCAAGGAGGAGCAATGGCGGCGGCGGAGGCAGAGGTGAGCAACAAGGGGGTGATCCTGAAGCAGTTCGTGACGGGGGTGCCCACCGAGGACGACCTGGAGCTTGTCACCGCCGTCGTTCGGCTGGCCGTGCCGCCTGGGTCGGCGTCCGTGATGGTCAAGAACCTCTACGTCTCCTGCGACCCCTACATGCGCAACCGGATGAGCGAGCACAACGAGGCAAGCTACATCGAGCAGTTCGTGCCAGGGGAGGTACCGTTGTTATTAATCCCGACTTATTTTTTTTTGAAACCAGGATCCCGACTTAGTTATTTACAGCAACTTTAATAGGGCGATCCAAACGGACGGTCATTTCGTTCGCTTTTTATTCGTTTGGATCGTCTGCCCGTCCGCGTCCGCCCTGTTTTAGATATGGGTCAGTAGAGCGTCCAACACGCCGACCCATACGTGCCAGCGTGGCCGCCTGACCCTCTTAATTTTTGCATGATTGCATAGTTTGAATCGAATAACCTAGTGTTGGACCGAATAAAATAGCATAGTTTATTACAAGCCGAATGAAAATAAAAATGTCTCACATAGCTCTCACATAGTTTTACAAACGAATAAAAGAATATACATCTATTGGTTGCCAACATGAGCCCACATATGCTCAACCAAATCATTTTGCAGTTGCACGTGAGTTTTCCAATCACGCATGTCTTGATGAAATTGGTGAATTATTCAAACGTTGCCGCTACTCCATGCTCAGGCACAACATTCTCACCCTGAAACTGAAACCCTTGATTATACAGACGTTCTGGGTGCTCGTCTTCTACAATCATATTATGCATGATCACACAAGCAGTCATCACCTTCCATAGTTTCTGCGTGCTCCAGGTATTAGCAGGATACCGAATTGTGACGCCCCCGATTTAATCGTACACTAATCATGCACGCAAATGTGTACGATCAAGATCAGGGACTCACGGGAAGATATCACAACACAACTCTACAAATAAAATAAGTCATACAAGCATCATAATACAAGCCAGGGGCCTCGAGGGCTCGAATACAAGTGCTCGATCATAGACGAGTCAGCGGAAGCAACAATATCTGAGTACAGACATAAGTTAAACAAGTTTGCCTTAAGAAGGCTAGCACAAACTGGGATACAGATCGAAAGAGGAGCAGGCCTCCTGCCTGGGATCCTCCTAACTACTCCAGGTCGTCGTCAGCGGGCTGCACGTAGTAGTAGGCACCTCCGGTGTAGTAGGGGTCGTCGTCGACGGTGGCGTCTGGCTCCTGGACTCCAGCATCTGGTTGCGACAACCAGGTAGAAGGGAAAGGGGAAAAGAGGGAGAGAAGCAACCGTGAGTACTCATCCAAAGTACTCGCAAGCAAGGAAGCTACACTACATATGCATGGGTATATGTGTAAGGAGGCCATATCGGTGGACTGAACTGCAGAATGCCAGAATAAGAGGGGGATAGCTAATCCTGTCGAAGACTACGCTTCTGGTAGCCTCCGTCTTGCAGCATATAGGAGAGAGTAGATTGTAGTCCTCCAAGTAGCATCTCCAAGTAGTATCTCCAAGCAGCATAGCATAATCCTACCCGGCGATCCTCTCCTCGTTGCCCTGCGGAAAAGCGATCACCGGGTTGTCTGTGGAACTTGGAAGGGTGTGTTTTATTAAGTATCCGGTTCTAGTTGTCATAAGGTCAAGGTACAACTCCAAGTCGTCCTGTTACCGAAGATCACGGCTATTCGAATAGATTAAACTTCCCTGCAGGGGTGCACCACATAGCCCAACACGCTCGATCCCATTTGGCCGGACACACTTTCCTGGGTCATGCCCGGCCTCGGAAGATCAACACGTCGCAGCCCCACCTAGGCAAAACAGAGAGGCCAGCACGCCGGTCTAAACCTAAGCGCGCAGGGGTCTGGGCCCATCGCCCTGAGCACACCTGCACGTTGCGAGGGCGGCCGGAAGCAGACCTAGCCTAGTAGGCGTTCCAGTCCAATCCGGCGCGCGCCGCTCCGTCGCTGACGTCTGAAGTGCTTCGGCTGATACCACGACGTCGGGATACCCATAACTACTCCCACGTAGATGGTTAGTGCGTATAGGCTCGTAGCCAGACTCAGATCAAATACCAAGATCTTGTTAAGCGTGTTAAGTATCCGCGAACGCCGAACAGGGCCAGGCCCACCTGTCTCCTAGGTGGTCTCAACCTGCCCTGTCGCTCCGCCACAAGTAACAATCGGGGGCCGTCGGGAACCCAGGCCCACCTCTACCGGGATGGAGCCACCTGTCCTTTCAGCCCCCTCGTCAGAATCACTTGCGGGTACTCAATGAGCTGACCCGACTTTAGTCACCATCTGTATAGTATGTATGTAGTATAGTATATACCCGTGATCACCTCCCAAGTGATCACGGCCCGATAGTATAGCAAGGCAGACTGACAAGAATGTAGGGCCAATGATGATACACTAGCATCCTATACTAAGCAATTAGGATTGCAGGTAAGGTATCAACAGATGTAGCGACAATGTCAGGCTATGCATCAGAATAGGATTAACGAAAGCAGTAACATGCTACACTACTCTAATGCAAGCAGTATAGAGGAGAATAGGCGATATCTGGTGATCAAGGGGGGGGGGCTTGCCTGGTTGCTCTGGCAAGAGAGAGGGGTCATCAACTCCGTAGTCGAACTGGGCAGCAGCAGCGTCGGTCTCGTAGTCTACCGGAGAGAAGAGGGGGAAGAAACAATGAATACCAAGTAAACAGATGCATATCGATGCATGACATGTCAAGAAGCGATGCTAAGCGTGCCCTAACGTGGTATAAGGTGGTACTGGTCAAGGGGGAATCATCCGGGAAAGTATTCCCGGTGTTTCGTGTTTTCGGGCAGAGGAGCCGAAGGGGGAAAGTTGCGGGTTCGATAGGTTAGGGGGGTGTGGTGGACGAACGGACTGCGTATCCGGAATCGTCTCGTCGTTCTGAGCAACTTTCATGTTGAAAATATTTTAATCCGGATTACGGATTAAAAGATATGATTTTTAAAAGATTTTATTAATTTCAGGAATTTAATTAATTATTTAATTAATTTCGAAATTGCATTTATGACATCAGCATGATGTCATGCTGACATCATCAGTCAACAGGGTTGACTAAGTCAACCCGGACAGGTGGGTCCCGCATGTCATTCACTATTAACTTATTAACCTAATCAAAGTTTAACTAACCTTAGTTAATTAAGTTAATTAATGATTAGTGTTAATTAATTCAAAATTAATTAGTTTAATTAATTACCCAATTAATTTAACTAATGATTAGGGTTAATTAATCCGGAATTAACTAGATTAATTAATTGCTTAATTAATTAATTAATTAATTAATTAGCTAATTAATTTAATTCATTTCTATTTCCATTTTAGCTTCTGTTTTTATTTAAAACGTTCTTTGTTTTTGTTTTTTTTTTTTATTTGGGGGTGGGGGTGGGGGCCCCCACGTCAGTGGCCTGAGGCCAAACGGGCGGTGGGTGCGGGCGACGCGGGCGTTGCCCGAATCGGGCACGAACCAGGGCCGGTCGGGGCGCGACCCAGGGGCGGATCGGGGGCGCCCGAGGCACGGGGCCGGCGCGGCCGAGGCCACGACGCGGCCGCCGGCGGCGAGCGACGCCGGCGAGTCGGGGAGGGCGAACGGGGTGGGGGCTCGGGCCGGGGCCGAGCGTCGTGCGCGGGGGGGGGGGTGTGGCGCGTCGGTGCGCAGCCGCGGGGGGGGCCGAGCCGGCGACGGGGCCGGTCGGGGGCCACGGCGACGAGCGGGAGGGAGCCGGAGGGGGGCGTCGGTGCGGCGCGGAGGCCGGAACCGTCGCCGACGGGGGAGGGGGAAGAGAGGGGGCGAGAGGGGAGCCTCACAGGGGGAGGCAGGGGCTCGGCCGGTGGGCTCGATGGGGGGCGGGGAAGACCGTTGGGGAGGGGGTCGGGGGAGCGCGCCGGCGACGGGGCGGCGAGGCCGAGCCGCGGCGGCGGAGGCCGCGCGGGCTCGGGGGGGCGACGGAGGGGAGGGAGGGGAGCCTCCGGGCGGCGTCGGAGGAGGAGGGGAGGCCCGGGGCCGCGGTGGGCGGCGGGGGTCGGCGGCGAGGTGGGAGTGGCGCGGCGGGGTGGTCCGGTCGGGGGGGTGGTCTCCGCCCCCGATCCGATCGGGGAGAGGAGAGGGGCGAAGGGGGGGGAGTGCGGTCGGTGGCTAGGGTTATCTGCAGGGGTGGGGGGGTTATGCGGCCGGCGGCTGGGCCGGTGGGCCGGCCCATGGGGGGGGGAGGGGAATGGGCCAAAAGGGGGAGTGGGGAGGGGGCCGGCTGGCTGGGCCAGGGGGGGGTTATCCCCCTCTCTTTTATTTTGCTTTTCATTTATTATTTTCCTTTTCTGTTATTGGTTTATTTAAAATGCTCTGGCATTTTGTAAAAATTATTGCACCCCACCAATATTAGGTTAGTTATTTTAGAAAACCCCAGAACATTTTAGAACTTATTTTCGGAACTCGTTATCATTTGTTTTAGTTTTAAATTTTGTTTTAGGACGGGTCCGAATTAACGAGAGGTTATTTAACCGAACCGGGACGATTACTGTAGCATAACCACCCGGGCGTTACAAATCTCCTCCACTACAAGAAATCTCGTCCCGAGATTTAAGAGAGGGGTAAGGGGGAAGGTTCTGGTTACGAAATTCTAGCGAGTGTTCTCGGTCTTGGTTGCTCTTCTTGAAGAGGTCGATCCATTACATTGACATCTTCATTTCTCTGATTCAGGTCATCATGGTGATGTCGTCCTTTGCTTCCTTTGCTTCAGGATCTCCAACGTACTTACGACTAGGTAAGGGGCAGCTTGACTACGACAGAATGCTTGTGAGGGATACCACCTGGGGGTTAACCCATGAATTAGTATAAGATTATCTCTTGAGTCGAACATATCGAATACATCAAGAGTAAGGTACGAAGGTACAATAAGAGGTTCCAAGTGGATAGATAGTTGCTCGAAGTCTGAACCAGAGTGAGTAAGGGTTTCAGAGCAGCGAGAGTAAGTATTTGCGTCTGATACCAGAATAGAGCATTAGGAAGGTGGCCCGTGAATAAAATACGAAGCCAAGCACGAGGAATAACTTCGACAATAGGGTGTATAGGAGAGTCAGGTTTCGATCCAGTGGACCTGTGGGTTATGGGCCCACCATGTGGGTTAGAAGTAGGAAGGGCGGAGACGTCTTGCGTGATCATGCAAGCTAGGCATGTCAGGGGGGGGGTAGCCTGTCAATTATGTCGGCGGCAACGTCGATACCAAGGGCGAGGGACGAAGAGAACTACTTTCCTGCTCGTTCAACGAGGCGGACCAATAGGCAAAGTTCTCATCCATCGGTGGTTACCGGAATGTCATCAACAATAATAACAGGGTCTTACTGACAGAGTTGTACATCGGGGTGTTTGCACAAGCAGTGGATTATTACTGCTTATATCATATAGTTCATAGCAAAGGTCTAAACGAACCAATGGAAGGAAAATATGATCATCAGATTAAACAGAACAATGGAAAGGAAAATGTGTTTAAACACATATTTCAGGGGTATATCCTTCCTAATGACAAGCAGAGCATGATATCATGACAGGATATAAAGTAGAAAACCATTTAGGTAAGGGGGAAGGAATCTCATGATATTACCCATACAACGGTGTTAGGTTAAGTGATAAATAGAATTTAGCATCGTGCTTCAAACGTGCCTGTTGAAAATCGGAGTACCATTGACATGCTTCGAGATAGCAGTGACATGGTCTTCAGGTGAAGATCAGACTTTGGAAACACGAAGGATCCATCAAGAATAACTTGTAGAATAAGTCTTACAATTTCCTCATGGATGAATGGATAACCTTGCTGAAAAGGAATCTATAATGATAGGTCCTCCAGCCGGGGGGGGTGCTAGGCATGACATCAGGTTACCGGGTCATCAAAGGATCAACGTCATAACTCTTGGAAAGTTGTCCCAACCATCATATCTGACCGAGATTCAGATCCGATTGGTGTCAGGATACCTGAGATTCAGGATGTCCGAGAAGAAAAGGCGCAACACAAATCATTGATATGGCATTGCAAGCTTCTCGGGAAATGAACTAAGGGAGCGGGTTTCTGAAGCAATAGTTCACCATTAAACCAAGGAGGGGATGAGAAGGTGGCTGATGGGCTCAGCGACAATTCATCGAGAATTCCAAACGGATGGATTTCCACGATAATGTGAACAAGAAGATGACATTTGTCAGCTCAAATGATATAATGATGTATGCTCGAGGAAAACATACACAACTAAACATTGGTTGAAAGGTGCACCCGAAATATGGGCTGGGTTGCACGACCAACGTCGGAATGGTGATTCAATAATCAATAGTCTAAGAATTTCACTTCAAAGCAAGAGGCTTGCTAGAAGTTTTGAATTCACACGTCATAGCTCAATTGTCGGTATTCCGGTTGAAAACAATACGGGGGCCAAGGAATGAACGAAGATGGCAAGAAGTATTATGATATCAAGAATTCTTAAGAGGTGGTGAAATTCTCACCACATTCTTGACAAAAAGAGATGGTAATACTTCCGAGGTAAGGAAGATCAACTGCTGGGTAGCAGGGATCTCAAGGTTTACACAAAACACGAACAAGTTGTGTTGAATGGAAGGCAATAAAGTGGTCGATGAGAACAGGAATCATCGAGGGGCAAGGATGGTATTTCTCATCAGGAATTCAATTGATATCCTGGATGAGCTCAGGATGTTGATGGTCACGACACCTTTGTCGCGAGAGTTCATGAAGATGTAATCGATCGGCGACGACATCAAGTCAAAGCAATGATGAAGTGAAAGATTATTGGAACCAAGGGTACGATACAAACTCGAAACCAAGCTTTTTGTTCAAGGCGAAATGATATGACGATGAGGATTGACGTAAGGTTGGTTCATCGTCATAAATTGTGCTTCGAGAAGAAGGACCGGGTAGCACAGTTAAAATCACCACGACAATGATATAGCCAAACAGGCTAGGAATGATGTGATCGGGTACAAACTCGTACTTATAGAAGCTTACTGAAGAGTTGTTGAACCGTAGAGCGGACTCGGTTCAGTTATCGGTGTCTTTGGGTGTTCAATAACTCAGAGCCCGCGAAAAATTGGAATCAGTGGGAAGGTAGCACTTGATGAAGAGCTCATAAGAAGTTATGCAGTTCCATGATAATCTCGAGATACCAGGGGTAATACTCGATGACATATCAAAGTAGAGGTTGGACGGGGGTTATTGCTCTACAGAAGACAAGTGCTAAAACTTGCACGAGAAATGGTATTTAAAAGAGAACATGGTCGGAACCACGATTGCAAAAGGCCAGATCCTAGATATAAGATGAACTTATACCGAAGGAATAATTCATTTAAGAGAAGCTTTAATGATAAGATATACATCGTGTCCATGGGCATGAACACAAAGTTCAAGGTCGACTCCCACTTCTTCAATGTATAACCTTCCATTCACTTCTCGCTTTGATAAAGGCATTAGTGTTGAAAGTTTTACCTGGTGAAATACCAGATGAGTATGACTAGTGAAAACTCCCGAGTTCACACATATAAAGGAAGGCATAGGTTCAACCCGTCAGGGTATCATGGAAACATATACCACAAGCTTCAGTAGTAAATGCCACCAGCTCGAAAGCAGAGCATGGTTGGCCAAGCAGAGGATACAACTTAACAAAGGTATTATGTATCAGGGGAAGAACTCACAAAGTGATCAAGTGTGAAGGTCATTGTCGGATAACAATCCAACAAAGGACCTGATGGTCCACAAAGGATCCGATATGAGTATCGATACTCAACCAGAAGAGGAAGGAATGCAGATGCAACAGGTTATGGAAGCATCTGAATAATTCACAGCTTAAATGCAAAGGAATTATGATTTCCAAAACAAAGGATCAGAAGCAATGCTCTGATTAGGGGTGGATAAGTTGAATAGCCTTAGAGTACAATCAACAACAATTGGATTGGTCGAGAACCAATTCCCGTTAAAAGAATGGCATCTCAGCCAGAAAGGTAATTTATAAGGATCAATGATGATTGCGGGTATTCGCAAACATATTGAGTCAACAGACTCAAAATGATAATGACAAGGAATGTCAATATGACTACGAGACTTATGGGATTAACCATAATGCAAGCAAGCAAGAATTTCAAGAGCCAAAGGCTCCAGAGGATTTTCGGAAGATCGAATTGTATTTTGAAGACTTTTGTGACACATATGAACAACTGGGGTTGAGCGGATACTCGACAAGTGCGAGGATTTATTTGAAGGGGTATTCAAGTGGCAAGGAACTACTAGGCAGTAAGCTCAAGGGATTATCGAAACCACGACAAGTTTTTCAGGGTATCTTGTAATAACAAGACCAACTGGGGATGATATAAGAATAACAACTGTAAGTAGTTACCCATAAGGGTTGACGGTGGAAGGGGAATTGCAAACGCGATGAACACAAGTTCTCGGCCTAACAGCGGAAAGTATCTTCAGGGTCTTCACGTGCAGCAGACGATCATCAATAATAAGGGGCTCTCCGGGTGAAAATGATAACGAGATCCTAGTGTTAGATTTAGTAAGGTTCATTTAACCCGAATAGAAAAGATGTCAGAGTCCCAGAGTAAAGGTCGAGGAGTAAAAGATCCTAATACCACCCAATGGCGACGTGGGCCCATGGGCCGCACAGCCATGTTAGTAAAAGTTTTGTAAAGTCTAGACTCGACTTCGGCCAAGGAGTGTGGAAGGGGGATTCCTACAGGCAGTTGGCTCTGATACCAACTTGTGACGCCCCCGATTTAATCGTACACTAATCATGCACGCAAATGTGTACGATCAAGGTCAGGGACTCACGGGAAGATATCACAACCCAACTCTACAAATAAAATAAGTCATACAAGCATCATAATACAAGCCAGGGGCCTCGAGGGCTCGAATACAAGTGCTCGATCATAGACGAGTCAGCGGAAGCAACAATATCTGAGTACAGACATAAGTTAAACAAGTTTGCCTTAAGAAGGCTAGCACAAACTGGGATACAGATCGAAAGAGGAGCAGGCCTCCTGCCTGGGATCCTCCTAACTACTCCAGGTCGTCGTCAGCGGGCTGCACGTAGTAGTAGGCACCTCCGGTGTAGTAGGGGTCGTCGTCGACGGTGGCGTCTGGCTCCTGGACTCCAGCATCTGGTTGCGACAACCAGGTAGAAGGGAAAAGGGAAAAGAGGGAGAGAAGCAACCGTGAGTACTCATCCAAAGTACTCGCAAGCAAGGAGCTACACTACATATGCATGGGTATATGTGTAAGGAGGCCATATCGGTGGACTGAACTGCAGAATGCCAGAATAAGAGGGGGATAGCTAATCCTGTCGAAGACTACGCTTCTGGTAGCCTCCGTCTTGCAGCATATAGGAGAGAGTAGATTGTAGTCCTCCAAGTAGCATCTCCAAGTAGTATCTCCAAGCAGCATAGCATAATCCTACCCGGCGATCCTCTCCTCGTTGCCCTGCGGAAAAGCGATCACCGGGTTGTCTGTGGAACTTGGAAGGGTGTGTTTTATTAAGTATCCGGTTCTAGTTGTCATAAGGTCAAGGTACAACTCCAAGTCGTCCTGTTACCGAAGATCACGGCTATTCGAATAGATTAACTTCCCTGCAGGGGTGCACCACATAGCCCAACACGCTCGATCCCATTTGGCCGGACACACTTTCCTGGGTCATGCCCGGCCTCGGAAGATCAACACGTCGCAGCCCCACCTAGGCAAAACAGAGAGGCCAGCACGCCGGTCTAAACCTAAGCGCGCAGGGGTCTGGGCCCATCGCCCTGAGCACACCTGCACGTTGCGAGGGCGGCCGGAAGCAGACCTAGCCTAGTAGGCGTTCCAGTCCAATCCGGCGCGCGCCGCTCCGTCGCTGACGTCTGAAGTGCTTCGGCTGATACCACGACGTCGGGATACCCATAACTACTCCCACGTAGATGGTTAGTGCGTATAGGCTCGTAGCCAGACTCAGATCAAATACCAAGATCTCGTTAAGCGTGTTAAGTATCCGCGAACGCCGAACAGGGCCAGGCCCACCTGTCTCCTAGGTGGTCTCAACCTGCCCTGTCGCTCCGCCACAAAGTAACAATCGGGGGCCGTCGGGAACCCAGGCCCACCTCTACCGGGATGGAGCCACCTGTCCTTTCAGCCCCCTCGTCAGAATCACTTGCGGGTACTCAATGAGCTGACCCGACTTTAGTCACCATCTGTATAGTATGTATGTAGTATAGTATATACCCGTGATCACCTCCCAAGTGATCACGGCCCGATAGTATAGCAAGGCAGACTGACAAGAATGTAGGGCCAATGATGATACACTAGCATCCTATACTAAGCAATTAGGATTGCAGGTAAGGTATCAACAGATGTAGCGACAATGTCAGGCTATGCATCAGAATAGGATTAACGAAAGCAGTAACATGCTACACTACTCTAATGCAAGCAGTATAGAGGAGAATAGGCGATATCTGGTGATCAAGGGGGGGGGCTTGCCTGGTTGCTCTGGCAAGAGAGAGGGGTCGTCAACTCCGTAGTCGAACTGGGCAGCAGCAGCGTCGGTCTCGTAGTCTACCGGAGAGAAGAGGGGGAAGAAACAATGAATACCAAGTAAACAGATGCATATCGATGCATGACATGTCAAGAAGCGATGCTAAGCGTGCCCTAACGTGGTATAAGGTGGTACTGGTCAAGGGGGAATCATCCGGGAAAGTATTCCCGGTGTTTCGTGTTTTCGGGCAGAGGAGCCGAAGGGGGAAAGTTGCGGGTTCCATAGGTTAGGGGGGTGTGGTGGACGAACGGACTGCGTATCCGGAATCGTCTCGTCGTTCTGAGCAACTTTCATGTTGAAAATATTTTAATCCGGATAACGGATTAAAAGATATGATTTTTAAAAGATTTTATTAATTTCAGGAATTTAATTAATTATTTAATTAATTTCGAAATTGCATTTATGACATCAGCATGATGTCATGCTGACATCATCAGTCAACAGGGTTGACTAAGTCAACCCGGACAGGTGGGTCCCGCATGTCATTCACTATTAACTTATTAACCTAATCAAAGTTTAACTAACCTTAGTTAATTAAGTTAATTAATGATTAGTGTTAATTAATTCAAAATTAATTAGTTTAATTAATTACCCAATTAATTTAACTAATGATTAGGGTTAATTAATCCGGAATTAACTAGATTAATTAATTGCTTAATTAATTAATTAATTAATTAATTAGCTAATTAATTTAATTCATTTCTATTTCCATTTTAGCTTCTGTTTTTATTTAAAACGTTCTTTGTTTTTGTTTTTTTTTATTTGGGGGTGGGGGTGGGGGCCCCCACGTCAGTGGCCTGAGGCCAAACGGGCGGTGGGTGCGGGCGACGCGGGCGTTGCCCGAATCGGGCACGAACCAGGGCCGGTCGGGGCGCGACCCAGGGGCGGATCGGGGGCGCCCGAGGCACGGGGCCGGCGCGGCCGAGGCCACGACGCGGCCGCCGGCGGCGAGCGACGCCGGCGAGTCGGGGAGGGCGAACGGGGTGGGGGCTCGGGCCGGGGCCGAGCGTCGTGCGCGGGGGGGGGGGTGTGGCGCGTCGGTGCGCAGCCGCGGGGGGGGGCCGAGCCGGCGACGGGGCCGGTCGGGGGCCACGGCGACGAGCGGGAGGGAGCCGGAGGGGGGCGTCGGTGCGGCGCGGAGGCCGGAACCGTCGCCGACGGGGGAGGGGGAAGAGGGGGCGAGAGGGGAGCCTCACAGGGGGAGGCAGGGGCTCGGCCGGTGGGCTCGATGGGGGGCGGGGAAGACCGTTGGGGAGGGGGTCGGGGGAGCGCGCCGGCGACGGGGCGGCGAGGCCGAGCCGCGGCGGCGGAGGCCGCGCGGGCTCGGGGGGGCGACGGAGGGGAGGGAGGGGAGCCTCCGGGCGGCGTCGGAGGAGGAGGGGAGGCCCGGGGCCGCGGTGGGCGGCGGGGGTCGGCGGCGAGGTGGGAGTGGCGCGCGGCGGGGTGGTCCGGTCGGGGGGGTGGTCTCCGCCCCCGATCCGATCGGGGAGAGGAGAGGGGCGAAGGGGGGGGGAGTGCGGTCGGTGGCTAGGGTTATCCGCAGGGGTGGGGGGGTTATGCGGCCGGCGGCTGGGCCGGTGGGCCGGCCCATGGGGGGGGAGGGGAATGGGCCAAAAGGGGGAGTGGGGAGGGGGCCGGCTGGCTGGGCCAGGGGGGGTTATCCCCCTCTCTTTTATTTTGCTTTTCATTTATTATTTTCCTTTTCTGTTATTGGTTTATTTAAAATGCTCTGGCATTTTGTAAAAATTATTGCACCCCACCAATATTAGGTTAGTTATTTTAGAAAACCCCAGAACATTTTAGAACTTATTTTCGGAACTCGTTATCATTTGTTTTAGTTTTAAATTTTGTTTTAGGACGGGTCCGAATTAACGAGAGGTTATTTAACCGAACCGGGACGATTACTGTAGCATAACCACCCGGGCGTTACACGAATGATGCCCCATCGAGATTGCAAAACACCAAAGGCACGCTCGACATCCTTTCTAGCACTCTTTTGCTCTTGGGAAAATCTTTTTCTCTTCTCTCCGACAGGGTTGGGTATTGTCTTGACAATAGTGGTCCACTGAGGATAGATACCGTCACCCAGATAGTATCCTTTGTCGTAGTTGTGGCCGTTGACAGTAAAGTTCACCGGTGGGCTGTTGCCTTCGGCAAGCCTAGCAAACACTGGCGAGCGCTGAAACATGTTGATATCATTGTGTGATCCGGCCATACCAAAGAAAGAGTGCCAGATCCAGAGATCTTAAGACGACACGGCCTCTAGTATGACAGTGCAAGCCCTGACATGGCCCTTATACTACCCCTGCCAAGCAGAAGGGCAGTTCTTCCACTCCCAATGCATGCAGTCTATGCTACCAAGCATCCCTGGAAAGCCCCTGCTGGCATTCATCACCAACAAACGGGTTGTATCTTCAGCAGTCGGCTCTCTGAAGTACTCAGGGCCAAACACAGCAATAACAGCCTTGCAGAACTTATACAGGGACTCTAGGCAAATAGACCCGCTCATACGGACGTACTCGTCAATGATATCACCGGGCACCCCGTATGCAAGCATTCGGATGGCGGCAGTGCATTTCTGATAAGAGGGAAAACCAATCTTGCCAACGGCATCCTCTTAGCACTCGAAATAGTCATCATAGCCGACCATCCCCTCTCTAATACGGTTGATGCCTACTCATACGAAAACAGCGTCAGAATTTCTGATGTTTGAACAACGGGTTTGTTATATCAAAGTAGTCCTTCCAAAGAAGGAAATGTCCGCTCTCTCGGTTGCGATTCAACGATGGAAGGTGGCCCGGAATGGAGCCACGGAACAATGGCCGTTGGCTGTTGAGGTGGTGATGGACCAACACGGCAGCCAATATCTCCTCCTCGTCATTGGAGGACGAATTGTCGGAGTCGCAAAGAAAATTGTAAAAAAAGAACTCGTTGGCAGAGTCCATTTTGTACCTTGGCAAACTGTCGAACAGTTTGCGGGCGTCGGCGAAGGAGACGGCCGGCAAAGGGAGTCGCGGCGCGTACGGACCAGCTAGTTGTCCTATCGGCGTCCGACGAGCGTGCCGGTGAGGATCTGGCCGGGCGGCGAGGCGGCTTCTTGGTCGGGGGCGGCTATGTGGTGGGGGGCGGGGGTGTGGGAAGCAGTCGGCTCCCCAGCGGCAAGAGGGCGGTGGCGGGTGACGCGGGAGTGGGCGGCGTAGCTGGGCGGATGTGGAGGCGCTGGCAGCTGGCAGAGTCGCCGGCAAAAATGGGCGGCGGCGTCGACGACGAAGGAGGAGGGCAAGGGTTGTTGTTGGATGGGGGGAGGCCAATGTGCCACCGACCAGCGGGCCCGGAGAGGAGAGGGCGAGCGTGCGCGTATCCGCGCCGACGCAAATCCAGCTCAAAAATGGGTCGTCCATGGACGAAAAGCGGACGTCCGTCCGTTTGGATCGGCGCGTTAGGCCGCCTTTTGTGTCCGTGCCGATCTAAACGGACGGCGGCGTACGAAATGGGTCGCCCCGTTGAAGTTGCTCTTACTGTTTGGGTTGTCTCCTAATTTCTGCAGGAAATGAACTGTTTTATGTGTCCATCTAGTAATGAAACTGGCGCGCGTGCGCGAACCCAGCCCGCACTGCCGAATGTTTCTTTTCGGTTTTGAGCAGAATTCTATTTCTGTCGCCGCCTTCTCTTGGCAACTTTCCTTTTACGGTGAATTTTAAAAACAAGGTTTGGGATCACACGGCACTTGATTTGGTCGAATCTGGCAAGCTGGCCTCTGTTGAGTGTTCAGATCAAGTTTTTTAATATATCTATGAGATCGTAGAACATTTTTAGTATATCTATGAGATCGTAGCACATTTTTAATCTATCTATGAGATGGTAGTACAGTAGATTCCCCTACTTATATATATTAATATATTACTCCTTCTGTACGAAAATATAAGATGTTTTTACAGTTCAAACTGCAAAAACGTATTTTTTTTAGAGTACCCAAAGACGTACCATATCTTTATATAAGGGAGTAAAGATTACAAGAGACCAACGGTTGATGCGAACATCAATTGTCGGAACACCCACACCATACAGATGTCCTTACATCAACTTCTCACAAATCTATCTAGGCCTCCTATACCTACACCCGCTCTCTTCCAATCTCGAATCTCGTCGATGATCCCTCTAGTTGTTTCTCCTCGTGTTTTTTGCTGCTTCTGTCTATTGAAGACTCTCGCATTCCATTGCTTCCAGAGTAACCAAGCAGCTGCTATGACAAAAGTGTCGAAACCCCTCCTGTCCTTGCCTTGGAAGCCTCTCCTCGAACTGAGCCACCACTCGACAAAGGTGTCGATCGAGACATTAAGATGCAATGTGTCAAAACATGTGTGCCAAACCTCACGCGTGTAGACACATTGCACCAGAATGTGCTCGACATTATCCTCTTCATGCATGCAAGTATAGCACGTGGAAGGCACCTCCTGCAAGCCATGCCGTGCTCTCATGTATGATGTCCACAATCTGTATTGCACCGCCAGCCATGCGAAAATTTTCCACTTAAGCGGGGCCCAGCTTCTCCAAATCCCAATGGTCGTCGGGGATTGGATCCCACCCATGCACTGCTGGGTGTAGGTGGACTTTGCCGAGTACACGACAGATTTATCGTGTGGCCATGCAAAGGTATCCTCGACCTGCTCATCTCTCGGCACTGTAGCGATCGCGTGCCTAAGGTCCATGACCTGTATCAGCGCTCCAAAAGAGAGTTGGGGTTGCAGTTGAAACCATCTATCTCCACTCAAAGGCTGAGCCATTGTCCTAGTATTTCTAGTCTGTGTGTCCACTCCTGGGGCCAACAATGGCGCTATGTCCTAAACCGCAAAATCGTGAATCCATCTATCCCTCCAGAATAACACTTTGTCCCCTCTGCCAATGGTTATCATCACTAGGCTATCAAACACTTGTCGAGCCTCATCGTCAATCAGCATATGAAGACCTTGCCATGGCCTGTGCAACTCGGTACATCTAAGCCATTCCCATCTCACTCTGAGGGCTAGGGCTTGCAGACTCAAGTTCTTCACTCCAAGTCCACCATAGCCAAGCGGCCTACAGATTGAGCTCCAAGCCACTAAGCATTGGCCTCCATTTACTTGGTTCTTTCCGGCCCAGAAGAAAGCTCTCATCCAACTATTCATGTCCTCGAGGACCCAAGCCGGTGCCTTCATGACAAGCAAGTGATGAACTGGTCTTACCGCGATGACAGACTTCACCAACACGAGCCGACCCGAGCGCTGCATGAGACCTCTCTGCCATGCAGGAATAAAGTGTCTTACTTGGTCTAGGAGCGGTTTCCACTGCACCTCGGTAAGCTTCTTGATTGCTAACTGCAACCCTAGATATCTACAGGGGAATTCCCCAATGGCGCATTGCAAGAGGCTCTCGACTCTTGCCCAGTCCTCCTGATCTTCCGTTATAAGGATTGCCAATGATTTTCTATAATTGACCCTAAGGCCAGAAGCTCCACCAAATATCTCCAACGCATTCCTGACAAACTTGAGGTCCGTCATGGATGGCCTCACAAAGAGGGCGACATCATCTGCGTATATGGACAGTCTCTGCATCATCGAGATGCCCGTGTAACTGCTTAGCACTCCCTCCTGCAAGGCTCTAGTAATAATGGCCGAGAGGGCCTCCATAGCAATGACGAAGAGCAACGGGGAGACCGGATCCCCTTATCGAAGTCCCTTGGCATGCCAAATTCTCCTTCCGAGGGCTCCATTGACTAGCACACGCATATTAGCAGCCTGAAGCAGCGTGGCAATCCAATTTAGGTATACTATACCGAATCCTTTGGCTTAGAGAACCTCAAACAGGAATGGCCACGACAGGGAGTCGAACGCACGTGTGATATCCAGTTTAAGAAAGACACCATGATTCTTCCTGGCATGGATTTTCGTGGCTACTTGTCTCACAAGGAGGTAATTGTCATGCAAGCTCCTCCCTTTTATGAACGCTGACTGGTTCACTCCCACCAGTTCAAGCATTTGCTTTCGGACTCTGTTGGCGAGCAGTTTCGCTAAAAGCTTGGAAAAACTATGTGGCAAACTGACCGGCCGGAAATCTCCCACATCCAACGCATCCGCCTTTTTGGGTATGAGCACCATGAGAGCTCGATTAAGTCTATTGAATCCTTTGCTCTCTCCCGATGCAAGCTTGGCAAGCGCTGCCATTATGTCATTTTTGATGATTGGCCAAGCTCTTTGATAAAACATACCACTGAATCCATCCGGTCTAGGTGTGCGATTTGGGTGCATGTCTTTAACTACTTGCCAAACTTCCTCCTCCGTGAAGATTACCTCTAGCTCCGATAGATCATGCTCCTCCATCCCCCAGAAACCTCATGTCCAAAGTGTGCGCTCTAGCATTCGCCGTGCCTAGCAGATCTTGGAAGGCGGTAGTGAAGATCTCCTCTTTACGACCCTGCTCTGTAGCTATCTCATCACCCACCCTCACTTGAGGGATGAAGTTCTTAGCTCTTCTTCCATTAGCCACCGCTTGGAAGAATTTAGTGTTAGCATCACCCTCACGTAACCACATGAATCTTGATCTCTGTTGCGTCAATCGTCCTTTCCAGCGAAGCGAGGCCCAGAGGGGCGAGCTTCAGGGTGCGTCTCAACCAAGTCTCCAGATCAGATAAATCTCGCGAATCCATTGCTTGGTCTAGCCTGAAAATAACGAGCGTCACCACTGCCATCTGAAGTTTGATGTTACCCACTTTTATCTGACCCCAAGCATATAATGCAGCGCCCGCGTTTCTGAACAGGGCGTCAAGTCTCTTAAAAGGGTCCACAATCGCCGGGTCGCACACCCAAGCGTCCCACACCGCCTAATCAAAGCCCTCTAGCTTAGCCCAAAATGCCTCAAAGCGAAATATATTTTGATATGGGAAGTATTATGGTAAAAAGTTGTACAGGAAAACATAATGAGAACAAAAAGAAAACTAATACATGGCCACAAGCCCTCTACAATATGTCAGATGAAAGTATCAACCCAAGGTTGCAGCCTTGTGTGTTTTCCTTCTAGCTCTCAAAATGAGCAATTTCATTTCCTCCTTAAATATCTTCTCGTGTCTGTATAGGTTTGGCTCTAGACCTTGGAAAACGTAGCCATCTCTAGTGTTTTGGATGGCTCATGTCACCAAAATGATGATCTTAATCTATACTTACTAATAAAGTCATTTGTGCTTCTCCTTGTTCGTCGTCAGTAATTTTGCATAAAAGTCCCTTTTTTGGTATTCAACCTGCACTCCATAAATATACATATTGTAGGTACCCCCCCCCTCTACATGTATAAGTCATCTTATGAAATCAAAATAATCTCAAAACAGTTAGGCGCGGTGCATTAACTCTCATATCATTTTCTTGTTTCTTGACATAAATAAAGGAATCAACCAATAAGAGATGTGGGGCGTACATGCTTTTAATGACTTGAGACTACCAAACACGACATGCAGTAGTCAGTTCATTGCATGTAATGCTATTAATTAGCAAATAAACATTAAGCCATCTCGTTTGTCCCTTCGCATTGGTCATGATGCACAACATAAGATGACGTATGCACCTGGACGGAGGGAGTACACCTCCACCAGCGATCGCTCGCGTTTTTCCCCAGCTCGTGCGTCGTCTGGGCCACGTTGGGCTGTTGTGAATAAAAAACATAATTTCTTGGTGTGCGTGTAGGGTCGTTAAGGAAAAAATATAACTTCTTAATGTGGGGGTCGAACTCGGCACCTCCCTTCGGATGAAGGAGGGTCTAACAAAGCGCACTAACAATGCTAACTATTTAGAAGTCCCACCTCACCTTTTTACAAAAAAATCCAGTTATATACCTTCAAGAGTTGTCTAGGGCACCAACAGGTAGCTTTAATAGAGGGTGGTGTGCGGATTTCGGAATAAAGGAACTAACTCCCTCAATAAAAGAGAAAAAGAAGTCATAGTGAAACGGCTCTAATCGGACGGAATTGTTGGTTGACTTGTGGGACGGTGGGGTGGTGCAGGCTGGCTACTTGTGGGTCGACATGCAAAGGAATAAGGAACGATAGGATATCCAAAAAGATAAGTGCCACACATGTGGCACGAAGCAACATGGTCCAAACACCCCATTATCACCCATTTTGCCACATGAAACAGATGGCATCAGCAAAAACTTTTTGGTTTTTTGGACTTAAAAATAGTTTATCTTTGAAATAGAAAATCCAACTAAAAATCCGTTTTCATCATTAAATTCGCCTCAAAGAGATCTTCAAAACTAGATCCCATATTGATATGTTTCGATGACTTTTTTGGGGCAAAAAATCGACACGATGTTACTCTGAAGCTGTCATAGTGTTTACACTAAAGTTGCCATGATTTGTTTCATCTATTTTTTTAGATTTAAAGATACCATTGTATTTCAACTACTTTTCACGAAAAATTTAATTAACTGGCCATGGCTACTTTTAGTAAATAACCACGGCAAATCTAATTCATGGATCATGGCAATATTTAGTAAGTCATCGTGGCAAATTTAATTTATAGATCAAGGCAATTTTAGTATTTTGACCATGGCAATTCTAGTATTTTGACCATGGAAAATATTTTTTCTATGAACCATGGAAAATTTTAGTGCATGTATCATGACAAATTTAATTAATTCACCATGGCAATTTTAGCTTTTGGTTCATGGCAAATTTGAGTCATTGACTATGCATTTTTAAAGTAATTCACAACGGATTTCTTTTTAATGATGAACCATGTCAAAATTATTTCATGGATCATCGAAAAATTTAGTAATTCTCCATGGCGAGTTTGGTTTCTTAATTCTCCTTTTTATAACATGTCAAAATTTACTTTAAACATAGAAGAAAAAGTAGTTGAAACATATCATGGCAACTTCAATATAAATATTATGGAAATTTATGTGCAATAGACATGGAAACTTTTGACCGCCAAAAATATCGTCGAAACATATCGATATGAGATCTAGTTCCGAAGTCCTCGTCATGACGGATTTAATAGTGAAAACAGATTTTCAATCAAAATTTTTATTTAAGAGATAAAACATTTTAAAGTTTGGAAAACCCAAAAGATTTCCGTTGGCATCATACGTTTTTGTCCCTATTTGCATGCATGTGTGAAAGAAATAAAAAAAAGCTGACGTGTCATAATGGGTGGCTAGAAGGGCGTTCGGTCCGATCTCCTTCAGCCCACACGTGTGAGCACAGTTACTTCGTGTCACACGTGTGGCACTTATCAGGATCCTAGGATATTGAGTCTCTGTTGGAAAAAGAAAGAAGGAAATAAGAAAGGGGATTTCAATCGACGTGTATAGAGAAATGAGTTAGGGAAAAATTAAGTCATTGTGACAGGAATGTAAGGAAGCTAGAAGGCGTGGAGCGCTTCTTTGTCCACGGCTTCTATATAAACCTCAAGGTGATAGCCAAGAGTAAGGAAAGAAATTTAGACCTTGCGGCAGAAAAATACAGAGGGAAAGCAAAAGCTTCTAATTAAAAAGGATTTCTAAAAAAATTAGGAAGGAAGAAATTTAGTCCTTGTGATGGGGAAGAAAAATAAGGAGGGAAAGCAGTCCAAATAAGGAAGGACCTGGGATTACTACGGGCTGTGCACATTGAGAATTTGGATTGTAGCTGGTTTATCCCTCATTCTGGCATTGTAGCACAGCTCGCAAGTCGAACAATATTTCTCTGGAAAAATAACATTGCGTACGTTTTAAAGATGGTCTACTCGAAAGAACTTCATGTTAGGGATATTTGAGAATACTTATTCTTTGAAAGAAACATAGTGATTGGATTAGAGGTGTTCGGGTGTGATGAATTTTGATCGCGTTCATTTTCCTAGTAAATAAATAAAAGGCAGATGCAGCCTCTGTTTTAGTCTTGGAAATGTGTCTTGGCGAATTATAAGTTAAAGGATATATTTCATTCATTCTTTACACTGAGTTGAGATCGTAGCACTTTGCTTTCGAGTGAGTTGATATATTTCATTTGTTCTTGGGAAAGGTTTGGATGGTAGTACATGAGTAAGAATTTTTGGAATCACCAAGCACTTGATCTGGTTGAGTTTGGCCTCTAAACTTACTAACTTTGCTGTAGGCGTTTGGCTTTATTCTACAAATTGTGCATTGCATTATAGAAATTGTCATAAATAATATATTTTCTATATGCAGCTGCAACCAATCAACTCAAGGGATAACACTAGACAACTAACTCTTGAGTGTTAATATATGCATGTACTTCTTTTATTATTTTTTCTGAAAAACTTTCGATCTATCCATCAACTATCAAGGTAGTACAAAGAACACCAGAAGTAAAAAATTACATCCAGGTACCTAGACCACCTAGCGATGACTACAAGCACTTAAGCAAGCCAATGACGCGCAGCTATCATCACCACTCCCTCATCAGAGCCGAGCAAACCTTGTTGTAGTACACAGTCGGGAAGTCTAGGACATGAACCCGAGCGTTTTGGTTCCATCACAAGGAACAAAACAAGCTACGCTCAGTTTGCTAAATCTCTACTCAAACTTTAGGAAGTGATGTAGAGGTGGTTTCCAACCAAATTCTTCAAGCCTATTGGTCTACCGTTGCCAAGACGCGTGGATCTCATCTTTTAGTCCATTAGAGTAATTAATAAGGACATCTATTTGATTAGAAAGAGACTAGTTTAGTTAGGAAGATAGGGATTTGATTTGTTCAGAAAGTTCAGGTTATGTCCTTCTAAGACATCAAGTCGTATCTTCTCTATGGATTATCGAATAGAGTAGCAAAAATCTAACACATGTCCCCAACCTTCTCTCCTCTCATCCATGGCACCATGGTCGGCCAATCTCCGCTCCTCGGAGTTGTACCCCCGATTGTGTCACGTTCATCGGTCTTACGACTGTTACCAATAATATCCTAGTGTGTGACAAATTCGTATCACACTTACCGATCCTTGCGGAAATTGCCAAGCTCATGGATGAAAAGATTTTTGGGCAAAAGAAGGAACTTGTGCACGAACTGCAGTGCACCATACTCAAGAAATTTGTGATAAACATTGAAGAACTCAAGGAGGAAGCATCAACCGACCTGGTAGCCATTGCACATCTAGAGAAGGGCGTCCCCGTTAAGGCCTTCACTAAGGAGGAGCACCTGTAGGGAAAGCACAACCTCCATTGAAGTCCTTCCTCTTATCTCGAGGACCACACCCAGGTATACGAGAAGAGGGAAAACCTGCGCCTATGAGAAGTGGCAGGAGTACAACCTACAACCACGTCAGTGAAAACTCCAGTAGCCATGGGGTGCCCTCAAGAGGTAGCCATGCGACAAATCGCAAGAGTAGCTCTGCTAGCAACTGTGGTGGTGATGGATTCCTCTCCGGTTGGTGTGGTGGACTCACAACCAACAACACCATTTGTTCCTAGTAGCAACGGCTCCTCTTCCCGAGTCATTGCTAGTCCCTTTGTTTCATGCACCGCTCCTCCATATGCTAGCAATTGCATTAGAGTTTATAGTAGCGGGAACAAAGGATGAGCCTGCCCTTGAAACCCTCCCTCACAAACCCTAAGGCTCACAAGCCCTGCCAACCTTCGTTCTTCCTCAGATTTGTACCCCAAGTGTGTCACATTTATCGATCTTGTGGTCGGTACTAATCCTAGCACGTGACAACCATCAAGAAGGATGTTATGTAAATGATTCGCAAATTTCAATCCATGAACTCCCAGGGATGAGCTATCTTAATGTAGTGGTAATGATGCTTCTGGCAAAGTCTGAAATTGGCTCGATGTCAAGCGATTTGTGACCAATCAGCCCGGTACACTTGTTCGGGGAAGCTTGTTGTTGAAGCTCTGGCGCCCAAGCATAACCATTCATGATAATCACTAACAGAGCTAGTTGGGTAAGGACGAGCCATTGCCCCCTCCAAGATTGATAAAATCGTGTATGACCCTCCAAAATTTTCATTTCAACCACCCAACTATTTGTGTTGCCCCCCCCCCCCCAATGTTTGGCAATTTGTGTTTGCCCCCCCCCCTTCCATTGATTTCTAGCTCTATCCCTGATGCCAACACTAGTTCAACAGAGCCAAGGCGCACATTCATCATTCATTAAAGGTCAAACCATTCATCTAATTTTTTCACTATGTGCAAGGATCGAACAAAACTTTACATGAGAAGCATATCCCAAGCATAATGCTGAAGCTGGACATTTCTAAAGCCTTTGACTCACTATCCTGGGAGCTCCTAATGCAGTTACTCGTATTTAGAGGTTTTGGCCAGAGGTGTTGGATTGCATCTCTGCTTTCTTCTATCGGCATGTGCATTTCGGTGAACAAAACCCTTTTTGGCTACATCTTCCATAAAAAAAGTCTTCGACAGAGTAACCCCTCTCCCCTCTACTATTTGAGCTTGTCATGGAATATATAGCTTCCTATTCAACTTGGCGCATGCTCAAGGTGTTCTTTCGCCCCTCAGCCCTCAACTGTTTAGATACATGGCTTCTTCATATGCCGACAGTGCAACGATCTTCATTCAACAAAAGATAGATGACGATGTTGTTGCTGCCAACACCATGCTCACTTTCTTTGGCAATGTTGATAGCCTTGTTACCAATGTCACCAAGAGCAACCTCTACCTATCTGATGTGAGAATATCAACAATGAGACCATTGGGCAGCCATTGTCATGCCTGATTGGCACCTTCCCCTTCACATATTTAGGTATGCCTCAAGCCTTTACTAGGCTAAGAATATTGATTTCCAACCATTTTTGGACAAGCTAGCAAAGAATATTGTTGGATGGATTGCCCAATTCATATTATCTGATACAAGAGCCACGCTGGTCAAGCATGTACTCTCAGTCGTCCCCACATTACAGATGCTAGTTCTATACCACCCCAAGTAGATGACCAATGCTATGATTTTCATTGAACCTGCTCGAACAAAGATAATGGTGGCAATTGTCTGGTTAGTTGGAGGTAAGTTTTCTCGCCCAAGCCACTCAGAGGCCTCGGCATCCCCAATTTTGAGATTCACAATAGAGTGATTTGCGTCCGCTGGCTGTTACTCAATTGGGAGAACCGTGAAAAACCATCATTCAGCCTACATCTGTCGACCGATCCTCTCACGAAGAGCATCCTCCGATCTTCCACCTGTAACGGTAATGGTCGCTCCACTTCCTTTTGGTACGATCATTGGCTTAATGGTTGTGTGTCAACGGATGATTTCAAGTATCTGTTTTTAGATAGCTATTGTTGGCAATGCTCGTCTCTCAAGCTCTAACCAACAGAAAGCAGATTGCCGCAATCAAGCCTTTCCTTCATGTTGTTGTCCTCTCCAACTACATGCGACTCGTCCCGCAAAAAAAACTACATGTGACTCTAAAATGTCTGAACAGTGTGCACCTAAACGATTCCAAAGATCGAATCACCTAGAAATAGACTAAAGGTGGCTTTTATTCGACGAAATTTGTCTATTTGATCCAATTTGAGGGTCCATATGCTCTGAGCTTAATGGCCTCATCTTTCTTCAAAAAGAAGGATAAACCCTAGCCTCTGCATCGATTGATGCACACTTCTCTGCCCATGTGCCACCAAAGCTGAAGCACCACGCCTTGATTGTGATCTAGGGCAAATGTCTGACCGCCAACAGGCTAGCACCGAGGGGATGGCTACACAACCCAGTGTGCTCCATCTGCCACTTTCATCTTGAGATTACGATTCACCTGTTAGCCCAAGGATAATACTTCTAGGCACTTGATCACTGGCCGCAACATGTTTTGCACTGCTTGAGGCTGCCTTGCGAAAGTAGCCATTGTATCTATGTGTCTCCACATGCTCTTTAAAAAGTAAAAGCTTCACAAGCACTGGAACACTAGTTGCATCTTGCTCTAGTGGTTCCTCTAGACTGAAAAGAATGCAAAGATCTTCAATAACATTGCCAAACCACCAGCTACGACGTTCAAGCTAGCTTACGATGAGGTGCTCGCCTCGAGGGGGGCTGTGATCTGCCTCATGCATCACCTTCTGCTACTCCAACTAAGCCTCCCAAACAGATCCCTGGACCTGTACTTGCTTTGATAGACTAGCAACCACCATAGTCTGGAGTTGTTCTTTCTTCTCTGTTGGCTATGCCCAGCTAAACCCTTGTACGTTCCAACTCTCTTAATAATTCATCCTAGTCTAGGTTTGTTTCTTACTTCTCCATGGGCTATGCCCAGTTAAACCCTTGTACATTCCAACTCTCTTAATTCAATGAAACATTGTATGTTATATTTCCTCAAAAAAAATACTTCAAGGAGTTTCTTTTTACCGAAGATACTTAGAACATGACTTATTGTGAATTGGAAGGAGTATCTATCTACTATTTTTTAATTTCATAAAAATACCTGTCTTAATCATAGAAGAAATATTCTTGGCCATCTATTTTTCAGTCAGATAGAGTTATAATAGACATATGATCTCAAACTTTTGTGGCCTTTAGTGGTGTATGCACAAGTTGTGCAAATGTTCCTTTTGTCTAATATATAGACAAAGGCAAATGATAGTAATCAATTAAATTTTATTGTTCATCCTACTCACAGTTGACACTCAACACCATGTTATTTACGGATGTAACTTGTAGTTTACTCTATTGTCATGTCAAGTATGAACTAGTGCTTTTCTTTTACTAGAAAACGAAGCCATGAAGACTATTGTGTTCTGTTCATCACTGCAATCAGATTCTCTGAAATTCCAATGCCTCACCGAGTATGATTATTCCAGGTTTTGGCTACTTTTTCAGTAGGCAGGGTGGTAGCATCCGGGCACCCGAATTTCAAGTCAGGTGATCTTGTTTGGGGCATGAGCGGATGTGAAGAATACACTTTGATCACGGATCCAGAGTCTCTTTTCAAGATCAACCATCCTGAACTACCTCTGTCGTACTACACGGGTGTTCTTGGTGAGTACATTCTTTTTTGCCAGAAGCAAAGTGCCATATTTAATCTTATATTTCCGTTTTTCATCAAATGAAGCACGTACTTGCTTTTGCTTTTTTCGTTGACTATATCTGGTTGACAAACCAGAATTTTGGCACAAGCTAACATGTCCAATTAATTAATTAACATGCCACACCCAAAACACTGAATGAAACAATAGCGAGAGCTTACATGTTCTACATACCACTGACATGTTGTTCGAAAAGTGACCTGGATCAACTGAAACAAGATTGCATCCATTAAGAACTGAAACATATGATGAAAAGGGGCAGTCTTTTGTAAAGCAAACATATCATGCAACAAGGATCGAACCACATACATATGAAAAAATAGGCTCACCTGATCATGGCAGCTTTGTTGTGGAAATCTTCCACCGAGTTCCATCGACTCACGAATTCAATCTCCTTAACATGATACCAATTAGGCCCAGACTCAGAACTATTTTGGTGAGCTTCACCGGCAACTACCAAGCATGGACCAGGCGAGAGGAGCAGGTTTTGTGCGGCGGCCATGAAATGTTGAACTCCTTGCAGTCCACAACCTTGCTCTTTGTCAGGTCGATGGCGAAGATGTGCCCGTCCAAGAAGAAGTAGACCTTGTTGGTGTTCATGCATGGGGTGGACCAGCACCACAGCGGGGATGACCCTCTCACGCAGCCCTGCATCCCTGTAGGTCTGGTCGTCCCAAACCTTGTCCAAGGGGAGCTTGGGCCTGCTTGTCCATGTCGCGTCAGACGGGTCGTTGGAGGACATCGTCCACATGCTGACCTCCGGCTTGTCACATGTGCCATGGATCTGAACGGATCGCAGTCGGCCGCCGCTCACCCTCAAGCAACGGTGTACGTCACCATTGACGGGGTCCAAGCGAATGGCAGCTCGTCGAGGACATGCGGAAGCACGGGACTGTTTGGTTCTAGGCCTTGCATTGCCACACTTTATCACACATTTTTGTTAAGATTATCTAAGGTTAGTTTAACAAAATGAGAGCCACAAGTTGCCAAGCCTAAGAGAATCTTGCCACATTTTTGTGTGTATGTCATGTGGGGCCCTAGTGTGGCTTACATAAGTTGTGGCTTGAACCAAGCACTAACCTAAGTTGGTTAAACTTGCATAACCTTAGGTGTGGCAACCTTTGAAAAACTTAGTCACAAACCAAACAGCCCCATGATTTGGTAAATCTTGGGCTTGTCGGCGAAGGGGTCGCAGGCGGGGATACAGTACTCAATCCACCAGAGGAGCCCTTCGTGGGAGAGGACGTCGTCGCCGCACCACACTATCGCATCCACGATATTGGAGCACTAGCACCTCTTTTCGTCCCAGTCGTACATGTCCTCCATGCAGAGGAGTGTGACACGGCCACGATCTTCGAGGCGCCACGGGGTTGAGCTCTGCAATGATGAGATGGTTGTCACCGCGATGGCGGATGAGGCCGACGGAGTGGGGGCACATGATGCCGTCGTTGCGAGGGAGGATGCCCAGCATCTTGCGGATCCATGGGTTGCATAGGTAGTAGGAGATCCCGATCGTGGTGCAACCGCAGAGGAGAATGACACCGCAGCTACCGACCGCTACGATGGAGGGGTAGTGTAGCGTGCTGTTGGCGGACATGTCAATGTTACTCACGACGGTTACATGGGAGGGGAGCGGAGCGGAGCTTTCTCGAAGGTGAAGGACATGTTGGTGGATTTCTCGAATATGCTATGATTGTTTTCCTCCTTGGCCACCACCCTCGGGATGTCGTACAGGATGAACCACTCTGCAGCCGTCGGGGCCATTGCCAGATCGGAGGAGATTCGAGCGGTTGGGGTTCCGTGTATCGTGTAAGGGGATAAGGAATGCCGCTCACTAGAGAATATGGACAAAGACTTCGATACTATGGGAGATATCATACTATGGTGATCTTCGCGCATCGGAGAATATGGACGCAGCAAAACATGAGGATTTTTAGCGATACTGGTTACACCCACTGGTGGCGATCCATGGTGGTTTACTGGTGTTTACGGACCTAACCTAGAGGTGGCCAAGATAGAATTCATGCAGGAGTCACTGGAGGTTCCAGAGCTACTAGCAGGACCGTGGTTGGTGGCCGGGGACTTCAACCTCTTGGTAAACCCCGAAGATAAGAGCAATGATGCCATCAACAGGAGGATGCTATCTAGGTTCCGGTCCAAGTTAAACAGGATGGAACTGAAGGAAATATACCTGAACGGGAGAAGATATACCTGGTCGAACGAGAGAGAACTGGCGACCCTGGAGAAGATTGATCACGTCTTTTCTATGAACTCATGGGAAGATGCATACACCTCCTCTCTTCTCGCCGCCCTTGGATCTGCTATCTCGGATCATGTTGCTCGTTTCTTCTGGACTTGCATGCGGACCTTCACTTCGGGAAGAGATTGTGCAAGAGGCGTGGAGCTCTACACCATCGACTGACAATCCTTACTTAACTCTCAACGACAAACTCAGGGCCACGGCCTGTCACCTACAAGCATGGAGCTCAAAGTGGATTGGGAACCTTCGCCTCCAAATCGCAATTGCCCATGAAATCATACTCCGGCTGGATGTGGCAATGGATTCTAGGCCCCTCAGTGCGGCAGAGATCGAGCTCAGGCGCACGTTGAAGAGGAAGCTTCTTGGGCTCTCGTCGCTCGAACAAACGATTGCAAGACAAAAATCCTGACTTCTTCACCTTAAGGATGGAGATGCTAATACCAGATTCTTCCACCAACATGCACGGCATCGGCAGAGGAAGAATGTGTTGATGTCCTTGACGCACAATAGTGAGCACATTACTGGCCAAGAGAACATTGCGTCCATTGGACAACTACTATAACATGCTTTTGGGTGCGACATCTCCACGCCAATTCCGTCTTAACCTGGATGCTCTTGGTCTTCCTGTACGGGATCTAAGTGGACTGGAAGGGCCATTCTCAGAGGAGGAAATTCTGCATACAATTAAGTCCATGCCACTCGACGAAGCTCCCGGGTCCGGATGGATTCACAACAAGGTTCTTTGTATCATGCTGGCCCATCATTAAGGATGATCTATTGACGGCTTTCTTGATGTTCCACCGCGGAGATGTGAGGGGTTTGGCCTCCATCAATAAGGCATTGGTTACTCTTTTGCTAAAAGAAGATGCCGCAGAGCAATTGCGGGACTTCAGACCCGTAAGCTTGATCGTCCCCCACCAGAGCACTTTTGTCAAGGGGAGAGCACTACATGATAATTCCATGCTTGTCCAGAGCATGGCAAGGCGTCTCCATGCACTCAAACACCCTACCATCATGCTAAAGTTGGATATTTCAAAGTCCTTCGACACTGTCCAATGGCCGTTCCTACTTGAGGTGCTTCAGGGGATGGGCTTCGGTAGAACATGGACGAACTAGATGGCGGGGCTCCTGGCCACTTCCTCAACCCGCATCATGGTAAATGGAACACCGAGCGTCCTAATCCACAGCTGCAAGGGTCTTTGACAGGGCAGCCCCCTCTCTCCCATGCTTTTTATCATCATCATGGAGCCATTACAGAAGCTATTCAAGCTGGCCGTGGATATGAAGGTCCTAGCCCCCTCGCGCGGGAGGGAATCAAACAAAGGATGCCCGTTTTTGCAGATGATGTGATTGTCTTCCTGAAGCCAGACACATCGGATCTGAGCGCTTGTGTACGCATTCTGGAACTATTTTGCTCTGTGTCTGGTCTCCACGTGAACCTCAACAAAACGGCAGCCATTCTGATCTGCTGCTCAGAGGAGCAGAAACAGCTAACGGCGACCAATATGGGTTGCCAAATTGGGGCCTTCCCTTGTAGATACCTGGGCCTCCCTCTCTGTCTCAAAAAACCCTCTGCGGCTCAGCTACAATACTTGGTGGAGTGACTAGCACAATGCCTACCAACATGGAAGGCGGCTACCCTCCCGAAGAGTGGAAGACTCATTTTGGTCCTTTCGGTTCTCTGTTCGTTACCTATCCATGCCATGCTAGCCCTGGCACTACCCATGAAGACTATACATGCCATGAATAAGATCGTCCGAGGTTTTATGTGGTGCGGCAAGGCCCAGGCCAATGGAGGGAACTGCTCCGTCGCTTGGGATAGAGTCTGCATGCCCAAGTGGGCGGATGGCTTGGGCATCCCAAACCTTGCTAGATTGAACGTGGCCTTGCAGGCCAGATGGGCATGGTTACAGAGAGTGGATCGGCCGAGGCCTTGGCATGAATTCAACATCCCGGCTCTAAAGCATCGATGGCCATATTCTCTGCTGCTACTAAGGCCGAAATTGGAAATGGAAGCCGCATCCTCTTTTGGGAGGACCATTGGCTGGATGGGGCCCGGATTGTGGAGGTTGCACCTCTAATCTATGAGGTTGTCAGCCCGCGTGTGAGGGACGGCAAGTTACTTAAGGATGCGCTTCACGCAGGCACGTGGGCCTTGGACGTAAAGCCAAACTTGAGCTTCAAAGCTCTCATGCAGTACCTTGATTTGTGGCATAGACTTCAGGAAATCACACTTCAGGAGGACACTGAAGATGTCCTATCTTGGGCATGGGAGGCAAATGACAGTTTTGGGTCAGATCTGCTTACGCCGCTCTATTTGCGGCTAAGGAAGTGGAGACGATGGCACAATTCACGTGTTAGTCAAAGGCCCCTTTGCGCTGCCGGTTCTTCATGTGGTTGGCCTTGAAAAATTGGTGCTGGACAGTGGATCGACTAGCACGTCGAGGCTTGCCGCACAATGATGCATGCCCATTCTGCGATCAAGAGGAGGAGACGCTAAATCATATTGAGCTCATGTGTGTTTTCACGCGGACGGTATGGAGGACGATTTGCACGGTAATTAGCAAGCCACAATGGACACTGTAACTGAATGGCTCACTGAACACTTGGTGTGAGACAAAACCGAAGAGCGTACGGGCCATGATGATCCTGGTACTTTGGGAGCTATGAAAACATAGAAATGCTATTGTTTTCGACAGAGCCTCACCCTCATTAGACGGAGTAATACGGAAAATCTTGGCAGAAGGAAATGCTTGGCATCAAGCGGGATTGCTCAAAGGAGATTGGAGCGGCATAGCGGTGGAGCTTCAAAGGTGGGCGAGACGTGATTAGTCTGTACAAGGAATGTGTGAGTGGGAGTTGGAGCTAAGGCTCAAGGTGTTGTAATACCAATTGTAGACCTTTGGGGTTCTCTACCCCCCCCCCCCCTCTATAAAGTATGATATGCACACTCGTGCATATTCGAGGAAAGCGATACGCATCTCACCCCACGGCACAAGCAGTTTTGGAAGAAATAAAAGGCTAGGGTACATAGCTGCGATCTTCCCAAGACCTTTTTTCCTACAGGTCAGTCGCCTGAAATTTGAATTTGGGTCAGTTGATTCGGTGGAGAGGAAGCATCAGCCGCGAAGGAGCACGGAGGCAGCAGCAGCCGTGGCGAAGTACCTTCTCGTCTATCTTAGGGGTGCAGCGGGTGCAGGGGAAGCAGCATCCTCCTTGTCTATCTTAGGAGTGGCGGGGCCGAGGGTGTAGGTTCGCCAGTGTCGGAATTGGAGGTATGCCGGGTTAGAGGTAATGCCTTGGGCGGCGGCAAGGCTTGGCAATGTGGGAGATTGAGGGGAGTGTGGGGCGGCGAGGTAGTCGCGGGAGGGCCGCTGGCCACGGGCGGCAGAAGTAGGCGGTTAGGCCGGCGGTGGCTCAGTGGTTCAAAGAAAGAAGACAATGACTGGAGGTTCAAGATGCCTCATCTAGACGTCCATTCTCCATCGGATGGCTAAACCAGTCAACTGGCCGAAATTACATCTTCAGTCAACTGGTTTCTAGCCGGTCCCTTTTTGCTTCATGTACTTCTTGTACAGCATAACTTTTGTACTACCTGCGCACTTGTAAAGATCTGCCAAGGCATTTCGATTCGCAAACCAGAATTGAAAGAGTTCATTTCTCCTGACTCCCACATATGGCACCCTTGTTTGTTATTTGTTCATTTTTGTCTTTGTGGTGATGTTTAATTGGTGTTCTTGACTATTTGTTTTACATGAAACAACTTATATATAGAAACTACGAATGAACTTTCCCAAGTTTTGGAAGCATGTATAAGTTACGCTAGTTAGTTAATGAGGACAAAAATCAGAATAAAGAAATAGAACAGAAAGGGAATATACTAGTCAGAACTCTAAGATAATGTCCAGAGATTCATGCATGCACCTTCCTTCAAGGAATCATACCATGGATTTCATAGCCACAAATCAAAATGGATGGCTAAATTATATGTAGAAAAAGAATAAGACATCAAGCTCATCAGCGCTATGATTTAGGCTCTTCACCCCTCAAAAAAAGGGAATTGGTATGATCTAAGCTTGATGTCTTCGTATATTCATGCGATTTACTTCCTTTAGCGAAGTTTTAAAACTGGTAAATACCTATTTATTTCTTTACTAAAATTTCAAGAACTTTGCTAATGCAGGAATGCCTGGACTTACTGCATATGCTGGGTTTTTCGACGTATCAAAACCTAAGAAAGGCGACTACGTTTTCGTCTCATCAGCATCGGGCGCCGTCGGGCAGCTTGTTGGACAGCTTGCCAAGATCACTGGCTGCTATGTGGTTGGCAGTGCTGGTTCCGATGAGAAGGTTTTCCTTTTTTCCGCATACTCATTTTTTTCACCTGCTTTGTATCACTGAAATTGTCTAATAGTTCACTCCCGCAATTGAATGATGAATTGGTTGAATAACTTTTAACTAACCTAAAATATGCTCCCTCTCTAAAGAAATATAAGCTTGTTTAGATCACTATACTAGTTATTTCTTTACGGAGGGAGTACTCCGTAATGGTATGAAATTAATGTGACGGCTTTTATAATGGTTTCATGGTTTAACATTGGGATCGTAATACTAGTTATTTCTACTAGTGAATTATATTCAAGCATTCCACTAAGAAGAAAGTCAACATGTATGCACATTTTCAATCATAACCATTTTATAGTAACCTTTGGCCAATTGGCAAGGTGTTATATTTACCTTTCTTGTCCTCTTGCCAAAGAACCCTAGCCCTAAAGAAGTTAATCATTGTAATCACTCCATCATGGATTGAAATGATGGAAAGCATGTAGTTGGGAACATTACTCATGCAAGTTCCAAGTAGAGCCATCCTACCTCCTAAAGTCAGAAATCTAGCCTGCAAGTAACCAAGTTATTCTCAATTTATCTTCTATGATTTTAATATTATGTAGAGGAATGCGAAAGTATTATGGAGGAGCCCCACAATTCAAATTTGAAAGGTGAAAGTATGAGAAAATTCTTTGTCTTTATGGTAACCGCAGGTCAACCTCCTAAAAACCAAGTTTGGCTTTGACGACGCTTTCAACTACAAGAAGGAAGAGGACCTCAACGCCGCACTAAAGAGGTTCTAAAAGCCATTTCCCTTATGAAATTCTAAGTTCCGATCACAAATGGCTACTAACCTTTTCCACAAAAAAGAAACAAAAGCTAAACATGGTTCCCTCCCCGTGATATTTCCTCTCAGATGCTTCCCGCGGGGCATTGACATCTACTTTGAAAATGTGGGTGGTGCGATGCTAGCCGCAGTGCTGCCCAACATGAGGATGAATGGTCGGATCGCTGTATGCGGGATGATTTCGCAGTACAACCTGGAGCAGCCTAATGGTGCCCCTAACCTCTTCTGCCTTGTTGCCAAGCGCATCCGCATGGAGGGATTCATGGTCCTAGACTACTTCGGCACCTACAACAAGTTTGAGGAGGAGATAGCAGGTTACCTCAAGGAAGGGAAGATCACCGTTGTTGAGGATGTTGCCGAGGGGATCGAAAACGTGTCGGCGGCGCTCATCGGGCTCTTCTCAGGGCGCAACATAGGGAAGCAGCTAGTCACCATCGCACGAGAGTGACGTGACCGGCTAACAAAAAGGGCTCGTGGACGCAGTATCTTTGTATTGGACGTGTGTTCGTTTCATGATTGACATATGTAATATCGATGAGATGTCAAAAATATTTGTTATTTTATCTCTGTTTCTACCTCTTTATATATAAAATAAATATTATTTTTATAGTTTAGCACTTTGAATATTGGTTTTGTTGAATGCCTTGGACCATTTGTGTGAGTCAACTATGGCCCATGTGCCACAATGAGGAATGGTGGTGGTTGGGGGGGGGGGTGTCGAGGACTCCAAAAAATTAACCACAACTCCAGAAGGAAACGGGAGGGAAGGTGAAGGTGTAAAAGTTTTCAGGAACCATTCCGACACCATAATGTAAACCTCAGATTAACGTACAGAAGGTATGAGTTACCAAAACATACACCGAAGATAGCACCGTATGGAATAAAGGTCGCATGACTACATTCCAATCGAGGGTGATCCAAAGTACATTCCAATTGGGGGTGACCCAATCTTTACCTAATAATAAAGAGAATTGGGTTTCTGTCGTCCGTCATAAGAATTACCCCCGTAGTTGCTAATAATTACCCCCTTGCCACCGGTAAGTGAAAAAAAAAATTCGTTTTTTCCCTTCTCAAGTCGCCGCTGGCTTTAATTTATTACGAGTGAAAGTCTTTTGTCTGCCAAAAGCGTCTGTGTAGCACAGTGGCATTTGCCTCATGGCTGCAAGCGGGAGTTCCGGGTTCAATCCCTGGTTCTTATGTCTATCTTTTTTGTTTTTATTTTTTTTATACTTTGCTTTGTTTGGGAGTCAACCTGCAGCTCAGAAAAAGAGAGCCGAGAAAATTAGTTGCAACACGCTAGATGTTTGAAAAATGCATAAATTGGCATCATTTAGTTAGCCATTTTGATCGATCTCACATTTAACTGATAGCTTCAGTTTAGTTTACACACAACTGGAAAAAAACACAGTGCATGATGAACACAAAAGGTGATATCATGCATCAGAAGAAGATTCACTTACTTACTCAAGTGAAATCAAAATACTGACCCTGTAGTTAATCAAACAAGCAAGCAGTAGCAGTATATTTTATACTTTGTTTTGTTTGGGAGTCAACCTGCAGCTCAGAAAAAGAGAGCCGAGAAAATTAGTTGCAACATGCTAGATGTTTGAAAAATGCATAAATTGGCATCATTTAGTTAGCCATTTTGATCGATCTCACATTTAACTGATAGCTTCAGTTTAGTTTATACACAACTGGAAAAAAACACAGTGCATGATGAACACAAAAGGTGATATCATGCATCAGAAGAAGATTCACTTACTTACTCAAGTGAAATCAAAATACTGACCCTGTAGTTAATCAAACAAGCAAGCAGTAGCAGTATATTTTATACTTTGCTTTGTTTGGGAGTCAACCTGCAGCCGAGAAAAAGAGAGCCGAGAAAATTAGTTGCAACACGCTAGATGTTTGAAAAATGCATAAATTGGCATCATTTAGTTAGCCATTTTGATCGATCTCACATTTAAATGATAGCTTCAGTTTAGTTTATACACAACTGGAAAAAAACACAGTGCATGATGAACACAAAAGGTGATATCATGCATCAGAAGAAGATTCACTTACTTACTCAAGTGAAATCAAAATACTAACCCTGTAGTTAATCAAACAAGCAAGCAGTAGCAGTATATTTTATACTTTGCTTTCTTTGGGAGTCAACCTGCAGCTCAGAAAAAGAGAGCCGAGAAAATTAGTTGCAACACGCTAGATGTTTGAAAAATGCATAAATTGGCATCATTTAGTTAGCCATTTTGATCGATCTCACATTTAACTGATAGCTTCAGTTTAGTTTATACACAACTGGAAAAAAACACAGTGCATGATGAACACAAAAGGTGATATCATGCATCAGAAGAAGATTCACTTACTTACTCAAGTGAAATCAAAATACTGACCCTGTAGTTAATCAAACAAGCAAGCAGTAGCAGTATATTTTATACTTTGCTTTGTTTGGGAGTCAACCTGCAGCTCAGAAAAAGAGAGCCGAGAAAATTAGTTGCAACACGCTAGATGTTTGCAAATGCATAAATTGGCATCATTTAGTTAGCCATTTTGATCGATCTCACATTTAACTGATAGCTTCGGTTTAGTTTATACACAACTGGAAAAAAACGCAGTGCATGATGAACACAAAAGGTGGTATCATGCATCAGAAAAAGATTCACTTACTTACTCAAGTGAAATCAAAATACTGACCCTGTAATTAATCAAACAAGCAAGCAGTAGCAGTATTATGCTACAAGAATAATACAAGTCAGCTAGCACCGTTATGGAATTGTGTTTTTAGTACTTATCTTCAATGTATATATTGTAATACTTATCTTTTTTGTTTTTATTTTTTTTATACTTTGTTTTGTTTGGGAGTCAACCTGCAGTTATTTTTTTATATCATGCATCAGAAGAAGATTCACTTACTTACTCAAGTGAAATCAAAATACTGACCCTATAGTTAATCAAACAAGCAAGCAGTAGCAGTATATTTTATACTTTGCTTTGTTTGGGAGTCAACCTGCAGCTCAGAAAAAGAGAGCCGAGAAAATTAGTTGCAACACGCTAGATGTTTGCAAATGCATAAATTGGCATCATTTAGTTAGCCATTTTGATCGATCTCACATTTAACTGATAGCTTCAGTTTAGTTTATACACAACTGGAAAAAAACACAGTGCATGATGAACACAAAAGGTGGTATCATGCATCAGAAGAAGATTCACTTACTTACTCAAGTGAAATCAAAATACTGACCCTGTAGTTAATCAAACAAGCAAGCAGTAGCAGTATTATGCTACAAGAATAATACAAGTCAGCTACCACCGTTATGGAATTGTGTTTTTAGTACTTATCTTCAATGTATATATTGTAATACTTGTCTTTTTTGTTTTTATTTTTTTATACTTTGCTTTGTTTGGGAGTCAACCTGCAGCTCAGAAAAAGAGAGCCGAGAAAATTAGTTGCAACACGCTAGATGTTTGCAAATGCATAAATTGGCATCATTTAGTTAGCCATTTTGATCGATCTCACATTTAACTGATAGCTTCAGTTTAGTTTATACACAACTGGAAAAAAACATAGTGCATGATGAACACAAAAGGTGGTATCATGCATCAGAAGAAGATTCACTTACTTACTCAAGTGAAATCAAAATACTGACCCTGTAGTTAATCGAACAAGCAAGCAGTAGCAGTATTATGCTACAAGAATAATACAAGTCAGCTAGCACCGTTATGAAATTGTGTTTTTAGTACTTATCTTCAATGTATATATTGTAATTCACGTTCTTTTGCATATTTTGGTTTCAACATTAGCATATTTTTTATCTAGATTATCAAATTAGCACATGTACTCTTAAAAAGGGGTGTTAAGGGAATCATATAGTGCTGCATATATAACAGGGAATTCAAGTTTTGACCAAATCACTAAAACATATAGCAGTCTTTCTTCCAGATGATCGACAGAAAAGTAAAATTAGGAGGAAATACTCAAATCACATAGCAATCGCATTTCAACCCTAATAATAGTTCGTCAATTATCATTCATTTGCAGAATTTTTGTTTTGCCACGTTGAGAAAAATCGAGCACAATTCCATATGTGTGTGTGTGTGTTAATTGATGGTGGTCTGGTCTATTTTTATTGACGTTCGTATCAGATCCCGGTAAAATATCCTTCATTTTTATTTCAGTTGTTTTACTGAGATTATTTTCCTAGGAAACTACCATTGCATGTGCAGAAAACATAACATCATAAAATACAACATCTCGTCTTTATCTTGGCGAGTCCGATTATGCATATATTATTTTGAGATTATATGACGAGCAATGGTAGCGTGAACAACTTTATTCGAACCATGATCTTACTTCTTACAGAAGATATATAGATGAAAAATATAATGTACAATACTCCTAAGGCGGATATGATATTAGGCAATGGTATGTACACTTTCATGTCATTGTACACAATAGTAAAAAAAGGCGTCAATCCACATACAATGAGGACGTAAAAACACATACTCCATCCGTCCCAAAATAAGTGTCTCAACCTTAGTACTCCCTCCGTCACAGTTTACAAGTCCTACGCGTATACCTAGGTTGCCAATTTTAACACCCTAATATAAGCTATATAACACAAAAATTATACCTTTTGAAAGTAGAACATTTGAAGTTTATATTGGTATATTTTTTGTAATATATAACTTGTATTAGGTTGGTCAAATGGACGACCTAGGGATACACGCACGCCCTGTAAATTGAGAAAGAGGGAGTACAACTTTGTATTAAATTTAGTATAAAGTTGAGACACTTTTTTGGAACGGAGGGAGTATAATCCTTTCATTTTTTTTCATGCATGTTTTCACACCATGACAATGTTTTACTAGCGTGTTCCCCGTTGCAATGCACGGGCAATTTTTCTAGTGATATCTCAACTTGACAACTACTTCCATCCTGATTTATTAGTCCTCTCATATTTTAAGACAAGCTTTGGCAATAGATTTGACTAGTAAAATATAAGGTACATGCCACAAAAATTATATTGTTAGATTTGTACTTGAAATGGGTTTTTGATGATTCTTTTTGTGCCATATAATTTATACTCCCTCCGTCCCAAAATTCTTGTTTTAGATTTGTCTACATCAGATGTATCTATTCACTGGTTTTGTTAGCTAAATCTGTGGTCAAAAATTAACTAAACCATATAAGGAGGCTAATAAACCGGCCCAGAGAAAATAGTCTACAGTATGTCGTAGGTTGTCGCTTATTTGAGCATCTTGCTGAAATGACCATTCATAACCTTCAGGAGCTAGTCTAAACTTCCAAGATGGCTAAATTTTGTCAGCTCTCTTTGTCGATCCTGTTTGTGACTTGTTTAGCTGAACATTAATGTAGGATCATATCTTTTCTAAAACCACAAGAGCAGACGATTGATGAGATCAGTCAAATCAAATTTAAAAAGATACATCAGCATTCACCGATTATGCTTCACATTTGGCATTATATTCTTTTCCTCATGGGATATGTCAACAAGTGACTGATAGAACCAAGAGAGGCAGTATATATACAACATAAAAGATCAAACTACTTTCGGCTCCCTCTTTTACATTCTTTACGTCTCTGTACACCACTTGCACAACTCCATTATGCAAAAGAGCTTCACTATACATACGATATAATACCTCTGTACCAAAATGTAAGATGCTTTTGTAGGCTAAACTAGCCTAGAAAAATGTCTTATAATTTTATACGGAGGGAGTATTCGACAGCAGATGCCATGTTTACTCACCATCACTGAACGCCGAGAAGGTGTTCAAACACAAACATAATCTTTGACCACACCTCGGGGATGGCATTGACAAGGCATGCAGTTATTGTGGATTTTCTAACATAGCTACGCAGCCATGACAAACTTGGGGAACGGATGAACAATATGTACAGCTCAGATCAGATGGCATCCTTGTAGACAAGAGGCTTGTTGACCCATCTGATGCGGCAGCCGCAGGCTTGCAGCAGCTGGAGCAGATCAGGGGATAACACGGTCTTCAAACCACTGAGTATCTTCAGCTTCTTCAGCCTCCCGCAAGCGGCTCTCAGAGCCATCTCGAACCCTTCTATGGAAACCCATGAGAGGTGCACCATCTTCACGTCCTGGAGGCACCTCAGGGAGCTAAGCAGGTGGCACAAGCCTAGGCCAGTAACTTGGCAGTATGATATGGTAAGCTGCAGAATATGGACAAACTAATAAGATTCCTGCCTCGTCAGAACTTGTACAGGAAGAAGCTAAATTCTGCATACCATTTACCTGTCTAAGGTTTAGCGCATATCGGGCAAGAGCCCATAGGCCAGAATCATCGACAGAATAGCAGCGCTTCAAGTCAAGTTCTACCAGGCTCTTACAGCCAATGACAACAGAAGAAATTCCGATGCCTGTAATGCGGACCAGGCATCTCAGTTCAAGGTTTGTGAGCTCCTCCAGAGCGCCCAGGTGGCTCAAACCACTATCAGTTATCTTGTTGCAGTAACAAAGGTTCAGCAGCTTAATTTTCTTGCAGCCGTTGGCTAAGGCTGCCAGCCCATCGTCGGTGATAGAACTGCAGCTTTAGGATAGAAACATAATATGCAAGTTATTATTGTGCATGGAAGATGCCTGGAAGCCTATAAAGAACAAATAAGGAGATCAAATTACCGATAGAGGTCAAGTTCAATGAGCTTTCCACACTTTGAACTAATAAAACCAAGGCCTTTGTCCGAAATACTTGAGCTCAGGCCTAATTTCAATATCAGTAGTTCAGAGCACTTTGCCAAATGATGCAACGCTGCAAGAGAGTTAACTTCATATGACAATGCTCAAATCATGGACATGCTTGGATGAAAAAAGATGCAGTATGCAGTATCACAAACCTTCGTCATTCACTCCACAATCAGTGAGATCTATCTCCTTTAGATTGGGGCAACAGCTCGCAATTCTCTCTAGTCCTTTCTCGTTTATTGAAGAGCAGGACTCCAACCGGAGGCATTCAAGCAGCTTACAGTTGTCAGCTATTGAATCAAGGGAATTGTTTGTGACTAGATTGCAGCATGTGAGATCAATTGTCCTTAGGTAGCTGCAGCAAGCTACAAGCGAAGAGATGCCTTCATCTGTAACGCCGTTGCATTTGCTTAGTCCAATCTCAACCAAGTTGGTACAACCTTCACCAATCGCTGAAAGAAGAGAGCATGACACTTCAAAGCCGTCAAGTCTCAACACGGTCAAGGTTGCCTTCAGTGTTACTAACTTGGATAGAAAATGCTGTCCAATCTCCTACAAAATTTAAGTAGAAGGTCAATAATCATCAGCAATTATATATTCATTCGTTCATCATGGGGGCCAAGTCTCCCCCAAAAACATGCCATCATTTTATCGAAAAGTACAGCCAATGTGTGCAGGAAAGCAAGTAAAATTAGGAATACCAACTCACATGCAAACTATCTGCGGCATATAGCTTCTGG
Source organism: Triticum aestivum (assembly GCF_018294505.1). Lineage (NCBI taxonomy): Eukaryota > Viridiplantae > Streptophyta > Magnoliopsida > Poales > Poaceae > Triticum > Triticum aestivum. Next base: position 130,639,663 of record NC_057807.1, on the reverse strand, counting down.
AGAAAACTGTGACCATCTATCAGTGAAGCTAACCCCTGGGAAGTCACATGATCACATCTTGACACATCAACACTCTGCAATGGAAGACGATATTTAGAATGGATCGATGCTTGGTAAGATGTAAAAGAATAATCAAACAGTAAAAATTGCAGGTAAACATGCACACTAGACCTATCCAGTTTAAAGTGTGACGAGAGAGTAAGCAATAATTTCGGATGATCAAAGACATGATAATGCGCATGAGACAAAATCATTATCTACATACTATGTTTGACGAGAGAGTAAGCCATATGATTTCAGGTGACGGAAGACATGATAATATGCAAGAGTATCCCTACATGAGACTACAATAATAATCCATATACCTGCAATGAGTTACTTCCTCTGCTAAGCAATTCCAGGCCTTCATCGTCTATACATGAGCAAGCAACCATGGCCAACTCCTCAAGCTTCTCAAGTGTCGATATTGATCTAAGGGACTCATTGCTCACCTGCAACAGAAAAGGAAAATTAATTAAATCATATGTACAATTCACAAAAAGAAGTGATTTCCAAAATTTTAGATGGAACCAAACTAATACCTTGAGTAGGAAGCAATTTGCTCGTGAGTATGTTCAAACCATTATCGAGATAATTTCCAACAGCAGTAAACAAATATACACTTTCAGGTTTAAATTGCTGCTACTTCCTTTCAGTAGTAGATGAAATTCAGAACTAACCAAATGTTGACAAAATACTAGATTATACTCCTCACATTAATACTTTGATGCATATTATTAAATGGTTTGTAAGAAATTGCACCATTAATTGATTAACAAATGCTACTTCCTTTCAGTAGCATATTATTATTATATAGATTATCACAGCGCAAGAAATTAGTATATTTTCTGTACGCATGAGGACTTCACAATTTCCCCTAAAAGGGATACCTCCTCAGTCCTCACGTTACAATGGTGCCATGTGTCGAAGTAAAATTATGTTGGAAAAAACTTTCCTCGGCGATTTAAGATTTTCGTTGGACGTGCATTAAACTTGTTAACATGGATTCCAAAACATACACCATATGCCAAATGGATGCAGCCATGTCTACTCATTCCAATAGCATTCCCTAAGATGCATCAAAGTCACCAATAATATGACAAACCATTTAATGGTGCAATTTCTTACAAACTGCAAGAGATGAAGACCAAAGGTACATTTGGGTAGTCTATCCTGTGGTTCTGCCTAGTCTCCCCCACTCAATTACCAAGATTTTTTTTACCCAAACTGACCCCTTTCCAGCAGCAGCATGCCAAAAGGGTCGGCTGGAAAGGGTATTATACTAAAGTTTTTGATAGTGTCAAAAAAAGTCTTATATTTTGATAAGGAGGGAGTAATACTGAACAGCATGGCACAATGACACGACACATGCAGTTCCTTTCAGTTCCATGACAGAAGAAGTACCCAAAATACAATTTCTCTTAAGTGACCAAAATACTATTCTTAGAGTATTGAAAATACCAGGAGGGGTAGGGAAGTACCCAAAGTACAATTTCTCTTAAGTGACCAAAATACTATTCTTAGAGTATTGAAAATACTAGGAGGGGTAGGGGCAACCAAAGTTGATATGGGGGGAGGCGATAAAAAGAGGCTTGAAGGATTGGGATATACCCAGGGATTTGGTTCTTGACAGGACTTCATGGCATGATGGAAATCAGTAATCCATGTACCAGAACCTTGATTTATTTTGTTTACTTTTACTTTCTCTCTTCTCTTTTGGGTTCTCACGGTTTTCTGTTGGGTTTCATCTCTAGCCTACCCCAAATTGCTTGGGACAAAAGGCTTTGTTGTTGTTGACCAAAATACGTGCACCAAGATATAATGAGTGCACTCCATAAAATGAGTCAAGTCTAACAGATTCAGATTCAACATATATGGAGGTAAACTTCAACCAACGCATCATAATTTCCTAGTCAAAAGGACCGAGAACTAGTCCAGGTCAAAATCCATCTTTTCCACCTAACTCCTACAATACATACCAGTACCTATGACACGGTACAATTTTTTCAAATGTACTTTTGCCATCTGGCACCAAATTTGAACTTTTCTTGGGAAGGAAGATGAAACTAAAGTGCGATCCAAGAGGTTACGAGTTTTCCTAAAAGCCTATATGCTAGCTAACAGAACAGATATGTAAGAATGTTTCCTATTCCAGCGGCATTCTTCCAAAGGTGTTAGCATAAGTTGACCCATAGTACCCTAAAAGACACCTAACAAATGCATCAATCTCTAAACTGGATGAACCACCCAATAAGTCCAATGGTCCAATACCCTAAATGTCTTTGACATCTTCTGGGTCTAAAAGCAATCAATAAACATCAAAGTTCCACTTTACTCTGTATTCGTCGCCACATCATTTCTCCTGTTTATCAAGGGTTCTAGTCCTATCCCGAACGGCCGAACATAGACCTTTCCACTGCATAAAGCGAAGAGTTCAACAGCTCATATGGGAGTATAACCTTTAGGTATGAGATGTTAAGGCTGCGGAGCTCACGGCACTTCTTCACAAGCAGATCGACACCGATGTCAGAGATTTCACGGCACCACTTGAAGCTCAGATTCTCCAGTCTGGGGCACCCCACGGCTACCTTGGCGAGTCCCATGTCAGTGACGCCCAGGCACTTTTCCAGATTCAGCTCCCTCAGCCCGGAAGCCGTGGCCAGCGCGGCAGCCTCCCTATCCCCAGCACCGACGCAGTGCGACAGATCGACTGCCTCGAGCCTGGGGCAGGCGGCCACCAGGGCTTCCAGCCCGCGCCAGCCCACTCCGCTGGCCCGCGCCAGGCAGACCTGTCGGACGGTGCCGAGGTCCGCGCCGGCCAAAGCGGCTGCAAGAGACGCGTCGTCGAGCGAGGCGCAGGCTGAGAGATCGAGCCGCTCGAGCGCAGGGAAGGCGCGGAGTAGGCGAGGGAGCGGCTCCCGGCGGAGCACCCGCAGAACCCGGCGGTGCGCGGCCTCGGCGCGCGCGAAGGCGCGGCTGACGAGGCGGCAAGCCTTGCGGTCCCGCCGCTCCAGCACGCGGTCGAGCACCTGGCCCAGCAGATCCACGGACAGCGCCCCGACGCCCCCGCCGCCGGTCCCGCCGCCGTACCTCTGCGCCTCCTCCTCGCTCATCGCGGGGTCGATTGGAGCGGCTGACGATTCCACCAGGCAGGCAGGCAGGCAGCTCGGCGCCGAGAGAGACACCAGGCGAGGGCCGGCCTGTCGGCGAGGCTTGGAGCTTAGGTCGGGATGAAGAGGAAGGAGAGGACGGCGAGGTAGGGGTGGCCGCCGGGGATCGGGAGGCGCGGTGCGGCGGCGGCCCTGTGGGGTCGGTATGGGGCGCAGCGCCTCAGCATGGTAGGATGATCCGCGCGCGGGGCGGGAGGCGGCCGCACGGTGCGATCGTTCCTGATCCGGGCGGCGGGGGGGGAGAGGAGAGGCGACGACCGGTGGTGGCTGGGGGTGGGGGAAGGTACGGAGGAAGGTGGGTGTGGAGCGGGGGGGGGGGAGGGGGGATGGAGAAAGATGGAGATGTGGATAGGTAGCACCTGTCGGAGTAGCGCCTGCCCTCGGCCGAGGTGGAGGTAACACCTGAGACCAATGAAGGAAGATGACCAAAATGTCCACGGGACGGCCGCCCGCCCGCCCATGGTTTTGGTTTTCTTTTCGACGGCAGAAAAGAAATGAAGAGAAGAGAGTTGCTGCTGCTGCTGTTGTGCCTTGAGTTCGGATAGTACTGCATCCGTACTGCTCTACATTAATCTATGGACAAATTATGGCTCACTCTCTTGAGTGCGGTGTGGTCATGTTTTTGGCATCGCTTTCTTTCCGCTGGAGCGCAATTTGGGTTCTGGAAGATGCTACTAACCTGTACAACCAAGAAAACGTAGGGGTGTTTATGGAAAAGACATATGTCTCGCGCGGTCACGCTCCACTTGATTCAGAGGGATATTCCCTGCTCAGGAAGAATATTCTTTTTCTTCATTTTTTTATCTAATGTACTCTTTTTATTTACTCCCCATATTAGATCTGTCTAAAGCCAAAATTTATATACTTTCAACAAGTATGTAGAAAAATATATTAGTAACATATACAACACCAAATCAATACCATTGGATTCATCATTGCATATATTTTCACGTCATATAAATTTATCACTCTAAATGGTCATATTGTTTTCTGCAAACTTGATCAAGTTTTATTAAGTTTGGCTTCAATCAAAGCTAATATGTGCAGTAAATAAAAACAAAGTGAGTAATAAGGATTTATTTGAAATAAGGGAAGAGTGGGGGAGTTATAGTATTTATCCAGTGGATTTATAAAATGATAAAGGTAAATGATTGCCTAATTTCAAGAGGAAGAAAAAGATTCTGCAACTCACTTGGAATTATTAATATCCTAAGCACAAAAAACTTTAGTGCCAAATATGTTCCCTTTTCTATTTTAAAAACAGAAACAACGTCACCTGTTAAACAACATCCCAATATCAAAGCTTATGTGGGCTGATTACGACTTACAAGTAGTTACCGCACATTTTAGCATTAAATTCCTTGGCGACCAAACTTCCTCGGTTGCATCACCCAAGGATGGCCTTGCTGATGCACTGGCTCCGGCTGCAAACGCACTGACCCCTCCTGTTCATGGAGTCACCTCCCCCCCCCCCCTCCCGCTGATGCAGAGGCCCTCCATTTCTCCAGGGCATCGACTTCTTGGTCGCTGGGGGCTAATGGGAAGTCTATCACGAAGTTAGCTCGTGGACTGGCCCGTGGGTTAATGGGAAGTCTATCGCGGAGTTGGCGCCGCTGGTCTACGCCCATATTCCTAAGCGGAGGCACCGAGACTGCATTGTACACCAGGGGCTGGCCGATCGCGCCTAGGTGCAAGATATTCATGGTGCACTTGAGCCCGGCGCCTTGGTGTAATTTGTGGGGCTTTGGTGCCAACTCTGCCACATTCGACTCACCGACGGTTCGAACACGCTGTGATTGCATTGGACAGATTCTGGTATCTATTCTACCAAATTGTGCTACCTTGGCCTCTTTCAAGGCTTCACCCGGACACCCATTGGGGCACCAATTAGAGACCTGGCGCCTCTCTGCATCAAATTGTTCACCTAACTAGCCCTACAAGATCGATGTTGAAACGCGGACCGTCTTGCTAGTAGTGACCTTCCTCGTGAAGAGTGGTGTGTGTTATGCGACCAGGTTCCTAAGGATATGCAACACCTTCTTGCCAGTTGTTCCTTCTCTCGTCAAGTATACCATGAAGTGATTTCTTCACGAGTACTAGAAGAGGGGGGGGGGGGGTAATGTCCGAAAGTTATTTAGAAGTGAATGTGTATCACTCACTTGAGAGTTGTGTCCAATATCGTCGCATTAGTTGGAATTGTCGTAACAATGAGATGGAACTATACATCTTTTTTCGCATATGAAATGATGATTCATTTCATCCTTACACATCAAACTACCAAACTAGTGTACACGTTGATAATGCAAAGAAGCAGTCTCTGGAAGCTATAGCTTGCATGGAAGGACTATGGCGTCGTCTGTTTCAAGCCTACCAGTGATTGCCGGTAGAGATTGAGATGTCGTCGAGGATCTGAAAACGTATCGACCAACAGATCTTCAATTGCGAGGGTGATTATGAAAACAAGAAAACAAGACAACTAAGGCTATTACCAAGCTAAGGGTGTGCAGGTTAACATAAAAAGTAATGAAGATGCACACATTCTGGTTTAGTAGAGACTAGAGAGGTGTCGAGTGCGGTGTTTCCAATATCTCCTACCTACGTGTTGGGAGTTACATCGCACGATTGTAATGCAACCTCTTGACCTTGACTAATAGAGACCTATTTTATTAGCCTCTTATGTAGGCTGCATACATTTCATCTTATACTTACAATTATCAGTTATTTAGACAAATTTATCATACTGTATGTTCTGTCACGCATTTCCGTGCACGGAACAAGTCATATTATCCTTCAAAAAAGTGTGCTATTTTTTTATTGATATAGGAAGTTAAATTTAATGTTGTTACTGGACCCCAAGCAACTTTATCCGTATTTTAATTTTCATGTTTCATACCATATGTACGTTGAATACTTTATACCACTATCAAAAGAATAGAGGGGCGTGCTAACCATGCCATCTTGAGCCAAAAGAGTCCATGATCTATCAAAGACATATATCCTTGAACCATGCTAATTCAAAACACTACACTTAGAGACACTGTAAGCCAAAAGATGCCATGAACTTTCACAAAACATGTATCAGTCGTCCTAATTCAAAGCACACAATTAAAAACCCAAGCTCAAAACAAGTATATCCGACCTAATAAAAAAGAAAGAAAAAAATCTCATAGCACTACTTTCTCGATAGCCTAAAAGATTCTTATTCAGTTACATACCACTATTCTTTTTAAATGAAGAAGACAAGCACAAGCTACAAGAAAGCATGATACTTCAAAGCATTGCAAAAAAAATTACAAATTACTCTATATACTTAATAACTAAAAGACAAAATAGACAGGCGCAGCAACACGCGTCATCAACGATCTAGTATCCACCCTACATCTGGGCTGGATATGAAGGGCGCTAGTTAGCCCCTACATTTCAGGCCTATTTAAGGCGTTCGCCTAGGTATTATTTTTTATCGGTCACTGACCGAGCCGTCCGCCTAGACGTTTGATGCGGGGTTGAGGAGTCCGGTTGTAGATGCTCTAAGTTGTTCTAGTTGGAGAAAAGACTAACCATTAGTGGCCACCATGGTCGCCGTGCAACTAACCTAAGAGCATCTACAATCAGACCTCCCATACACAACCCAAACGCCCAGGCGGGCTGCCTGGCCAATGTTCAGACTAAAATATGCCACTCAACCGGACGCCCCATATCTGGTCCAAACACCCAGATTGATCGGCAACCCCCATATCTTGCCATATCTGGGGCGAATATGGGAACGCCCGGACACACGTGGATGCAGGCGCCACGTGAAATCCGGTCCACTCTGCCCACCCAACCCCACACGAATTGAACCTTGTCCGTGCTCCAGACGAAACTCTAGCCGCATTCCACTTGTATCCACTCCCCTGCGCCCACAAGCTCCCATCTGACGATCTCTACCTTTTCCAGCATGGCGGGCCCGAGTCCCTCTTGACCAGGAGCTCGTCCCACACGGCCTCGAGGAGGAGGTGGTCGTCCGCCTTGCACTACGCCACTCCCGGGAGGAGGTCGATGGACAAGGATCCTTCTATTGAGAATCCATTGCGTCCACCCAAATGGCGCATGGACCCGGCGTGAGGCGTGCCGCCGCTGCCTCATCGAAGGCGGTAAGGTCCGTCTAGCGTCCGAACACGGTGACGAATGCTTAACCGCTTTGTTGGCGCGCCAAGGTGGAGGTGAAATGCATGAGCATTGTCCGACACAAGTATGACGCGACGTGCCGGGCGTGGGAGGCGGCGGCATCCCTCGCGGCGCACATTGGCGACTTACAACCGAGGCAACGGCAATTTCTATTGTAATCGTCGTCCGCGTTTGCTACATGCGACAAAAAAAATTGTTGCGGCGATAACGGCCAAGCTTTTGTGACCAGCAAGGCATCTTCCTCGGTGACGATGGAAGACGGGCGAGCGCGCGTGGCCGAGGGCGAACACAGGGTGGCACGAGGTGGCCGGCAAGCACATGTGCCCGAGCAATGGCGACTCCAGGAATTTGCAACCGGGTATTCATGTGTATTCATTTTGTCAATATCATTGTTATTTTTTGAAAATTGTCCCTCTTTTACCAAAATCAACACTGTTTTGTAAAAAAATATGGGGATTCATATGAAGATCCAAGAATACCCCTAGCGCCGCCCCTGGCCCGAGGGCAGGGCGCGTAGCCATGGGACTTCTTCCTGACATTTTCTGGTACTGGAGGTATACGTGAGGAAGAAGAAGAAGATTGACTAAGATCCGACGGCTGGAACAGAACGTATCGAAAGGCTGGGGCCGGCCGGGCGCCCAAAGAAAAATACATCTGGCGTGAATTCCGGCGGTCGAGGTAGATCCGTAGTCAAAGGGGCATATATTATCTAGGATCTGTTTCTTGGGCAAAGGACAATGGCGTATCGAATGACATAGGGCTGTACAGGAGTTGTACAGCTCCGATGGTCACATCCGAGCTGTGGTTGTCCGCTTTTCTGGCCGGCGCGGCCGCAACTGGGAGAGGCGACGGAGAAAACCGGCCGCGGCACGCAGACGGCATGTCGAACCGGTGAAGGCCGTAGCTTGTGTCGGTAGGCACACCGCCCAGTCCTCTTGGAAATTTCTGTCTGATACGAACGTCGTGTGGTCTCCGCCGCGAGAAGAGCCGAGGGCGTGGATTCTAAAGCTGGATTTGCCGGGACAACATTATTCAAGAAGCCAATCGTTCCGCCATTAAAAAATTAGCCAATGACGCGGGTGTGATACGTGATTACCATCCATCTATTTTTATAAGCGAAGCATGAGGAATCTCCACGTAAGGAGTGACCAGGCGGAGGTCAAGCGGAGGGCACCAAATTCCTCTGGACAGTTGCAGATGCCAATCGAAGACAATACGGAGAAACTTCTGTCCGAATTTTCATTTTGCTGGCTATCCAAATCCTGAAAGGTCTTGCCCTAAGGAAATAAAACCGAGTTCTAATAAAGAAATAAAAACCTGAAAGGTCACGTGGCATATGATAAGAGCGATTTAGCCACCCAACACCGAGAGAATATCAGGTTATACCATCACTTATATGCGCCGTTATACCAATTAAAAAACAAATTTAAATGATTCAAAAAATTCCGAAAAAGAATCGTGGATGTCCGCACCACATGTGTCTACAAACTCTAAAAAAATCAGATCAGAATTAAATTGTACATTGAGAAAAAAAAAACAAATCAGCATGAATAGTGTCAATAAAGACAAAAACATGAATAGTGTGAAAAACTACACTATTCAAAATAGATTTGGTCGCCCCTCCCGCGGCGACATGGGGGAAACCCTAGCCGCCGCCACCAGCGGCCCCTCCGCGACCCTCCCCTCGCGTCGCCGCTGCGGAGGGCTCGCCGGCTAAGCCGTGCTGAGCCCGGGGATGGTGGCGGCGGGGCGGATCCGTCCTCCCGCGGCGCTGGTGCTGCGCCCCCCTCTCCCCGAGATCCGGCCGCGCGTCTCGGGCGTCCCCTCCGGCTGCTGCTTTTCCCCTCGCCGTCTGGTGTCGCTGCACCATGGTGGTCTTCCCCTGATGTCCGGCTTCGGCCCTGTTGCTGCTCCCCTGCAATTCCCCGACGGCGCGGCCCAGCTCCTCTGCTGCGAGTGCTGCTGCCGGCCGGGGTGCAGGCGCAGCCGTTTCGGGCGGGCCGGCGTGCCCGGCTACGGCCTGCTGCTGCTCTCCTGCTATCCCCTGGCGGCGCAGCCCAGCTCCTCTGCTGCGTTGCTGCTGCTGGCCGGGGTGCAGGCACAGTCTTTTCGGGCGGGTCGGCGCCTTGCTGGTCGGGGCTCTGCGTGTCTGCCTCGTGTAGGTGGGTCGATTCGTCCCCGGCGGCGTCTGCCTTTGAGTTATGGTGTTGGCTGTTGGCTCCGGTTTTGGTGGTGTTGAGGTCATGTGGTCGATCCCGGCGGCAACTGTGTGCCGACCTGGTGGTGTGGTGGGCGCGTGTGACCACGCAGGGCCTTTTGCCGCCGCTGCTCCAACCCGGTGTTTTTGGACCTGCGTCTTCCAGTGCCCACCGTTCTACCGGCGTCCTCTACCGGTGCGGTTTCGGCCCGGCGACCCGATAGCTGCGTTCCTTCCGGCTACCTCGGCTCGCCGATGTCCTGACGACAGTGGCCCCAGCGGCTCGGATCTGCGCCTTCCAGTTCCTTGCTCGCTGGCATTGCCCACTGGTGTCACGTCCCCTGCGTCGGTTCTCTCTGCCCTGCTGCCTTCCCGACCATGTCCACCTCCACTCCACGCCTTGCCTTGTGCCTGATTCATTGCTCGTGTTCGGCGGCGTCCGATGACGTCCTTCGGTGACAAGTGCAGCCCCACGCCCCCTTCCTGAGGCGGCGGTTCTGGTCGGCGGCACGACTTGGTCATCTTCAGACTTCCGACTCGGCGGCTATGGGATTGCTTGGATTCAGGCCAGGGCGAAAGCCCTGCTCGGCTTGCCGATGCTGGCAACGGCGACACCCGCAGGTGTCGTTTTCCTTCTTGGAGGCGCTGCCATGGCCTTCATCTACGCCCCTCTTCGAGCTCAGGGGAAACCCTTGGTCCGGTTCTTCGGACCGCGTGACACTGTCGTTCTCCTTCTTGAAGGCGCCATCTTTGATTGCTCGCGGTGTCCCCGTGGTTGGCTCTGGTGATATTGGCTGTTGTGGTGGTTTCGGGCTGCCCCTCTACTTCGGGGCATGTTGGGTTTAGCCGTGTTGTACCCTCTGTTCGGACCGAGCATCCCCTTTCTCTTTGCTCAGTGCACCATGTCCACGCCTTCTTGCGTTCGTGTATTGCGTTGTACCCTTCATGTACTCTTTCTAATTTATTCTATCAATGAAATGATATGCAAGCTTTGCGTATTCACGAAAAAAACCCTCTCAAACCCACTCAAAACCCCTCTCCCACCGTGTTCGTTCTATAATCCCCCGGGCTTGGCCGACCGCCTACATGCACTACATTCACAAACGACTTGACCGACATGGCAATCCAGAAGCCTACTTTAGCTACCCGCATTCACGCGGGTGCAGCGACCGAGGAGCCTACTCCAACTTCAAAGCCGCCCGGCCTCCTCGTCCGCAAACCCTACATGCACATTTCTCCTCCTGTTCCACACATCTACTGGCCGCCGCACACAACCACACCTCTGGCTGTGATGGGCAAGAAGACGAAGGGCGAGAAGACCCGGGTGTGGTGGTTGCTGGGCGGCTACCGCTCCGGCTGGCCGCTGCCGTGCCAGGAGACTAATCTGATGGGAGCTTATAGTCCAGGTCACATCGTCGCCCACAATCGTCGGGTGGCACCTTGTCGTCCATGGCTTCAAATGCCTTCATCAAGGTGGAGATCTCCTCGGATGAGGAGGTGAAACCGCCCACGCTACCGCGACTGCCCAGATGGAGGACAAGTTCACGACGCGGGTGGAGGAGGCACTCCACTGGTCGTTGATTGACCAGGGTCTGATACGTCTCCAACGTATCTATAATTTTTGATTGTTCCATGCTATTATATTACCTCTTTTGGATGTTTATGGGCTTTATTTTACACATTTATATCATTTTTGGGACTAACCTACTAACCGAAGGCCCAACCTGTATTGCTATTTTTTTGCCTATTTCAGTATTTCGAAGAAAAGGAATATCAAACCGAGTCCAAAAAGAATGAAACCTTCTGGAGCGTGATTTTGGAACGAACGTGATCCAGAGGACTTGGAGTGCAAGTCAAGAAGCAATCGAGGCGGCCAGGAGATAGGAGGGCGCGCTCACTCCTGGGCCCCTCGAGCGGCCACCGACGTACTTCTTTCTCCTATATATACCCACGTACCCCGAAAACATCCAGGGAGCCAATGAATAACCATTTCCACCGCCGTAACCTTCTGTATCCGCGAGATCCCATCTTGGAGGAGGGGAATCGACCAAGGAGGGCTTCTACATCAACACCATAGCCCCTCCGATGAGTTGTGAGTAGTTTACCACAGACCTTCGGGTCCATAGTTATTAGCTAGATGGCTTCTTCTCTCTTTTTGGATCTCAATACCATGTTCTCCCCCTCTCTTGTGGAGATCTATTTGATGTAAACTCTTTTTGCGGTGTGTTTGTCGAGATTCGATGAATTGTGGGTTTATGATCAAGTTTATCTATGAGAAATATTTGAATCTCCTCTGAATTCTTTTATGTATGATTGAGTTATCTTTGCAAGTCTCTTCGAATTATCAGTTTGGTTTGGCCTACTAGATTGATCTTTCTTGCCATGGGAGAAGTGCTTAGCTTTGGGTTCGATCTTGCGGTGTCCTTACCCAGTGACAGAAAGGGTTGCAAGGCACGTATTGTATTGTTGCCATCGAGGATAAAAAGATGGGGTTTATATCATATTGCTTGAGCTTATCCCTCTACATCATGTCATCTTTCTTAATGCGTTACTCTGTTCTTATGAACTTAATACTCTAGATGCATGCTGGATTGCGGTCGATGTGTGGAGTAATAGTAGTAGATGCAGGCAGGAGTCGGTCTACTTGTCACGGGCGTGATGCCTATATACATGATCATGCCTAGATAATCTCATAATTATTCGCTTTTCTATCAATTGCTCGACTGTAATTTGTTCACCCACAGTAATACTTATGCTATCTTGAGAGAAGCCACTAGTGAAACCTATGACCCCCGGGTCTATCTTTTAAGCTTTCAATCTACTTTTATTTGCATCTTTACTTTTTTGCATCTATATTATAAAATACCAAAAATATATTTATCTTATCATACTATCTCTATCAGATATCACTTTCGCAAGTGGCCATGAAGGGATTGACAACCCCTTTATTGCGTTGGTTGTGAGTTCTTTGTTTGTTTGTGTAGGTGCGTGGGACTTTTGAGGAGCCTCCTACTGGATTGATATCTTGGTTCTCAAAAACTAAGAGAAATACTTACGCTACTATTGCTGCATCACCCTTTGCTCTTCAAGGAAAACCAACGCAAGATCAAGACGTAGTAGGGTCCGATGTGTGCCCTCCTCTCCTCGTAGCGAGACAACATCCAAAACAAATGCTGAATGAAGGCCAAGCTATTGTCCCCTCCGCACAACCACAACATCCAAATTGACATTGCATGAAGAAGGAGCCCTGCCCCTGCTGCATCCCTAGCCGGGCAACCAGTGGCGTATGGTCATCCCATCATGAAGGAGGAGGAGCCCCAGTCTCTGCCCCGTCGCTAGCCGCGCTTATACTACTACCTCAAAGGCGTCGGTGCCTCGTTATCCAAGAACAAAGCCGAGGCAGAGGAGTCATGCCCAGAGCAACATGATGTGGCAAACATGGTGGCATTCACGAAGGTCCATGTTGTCCCAGTGCCGGTGTGCATGGACCCCGCGCTCTTGGAGGTTTGGGTAGTCTGGCAGTTCAAGACAACTGTCGAGTAGGACGCCTGCCATTGGCTCAGCAACCAGCTCCTAAAAGTGGGATTGGCGGAGTCCGAGAACACCGCCTTCAGCCAGCCGCCCACGCCACCAAAGAGAAGCAATGAGAGGCGATGGACGATCCGGCGGAGTGTCTGTGCTGCGAGGGCGCCCGACAGGCAGGGATGCCGCAGCACCTGGCGGGCCTTCCGCCATTGGCGCGTTGACAACGATGGTGGCTCGGATGACGATGAGTACGGAGGAGCGGACGACGGCTCGTGCGACGACGACAGAGGTGCCATTGGCCTCAGAGGCCATGTGTGGTCACCATTCGGTACTCGCCTAATTTTAGTTCGATTTAGGTTAAATTTAGTTTGAGCTTTGTTAAGTTTCATCTTCTTCTGAAAAGTGGATTATCTCGGCCTTTGCATTACAAGATACACACAACCAATTTATTAAATATGAATCAATTCAAGTCACCAAGTTCCAGACAGCAAAACAAATAAAAAGAAATCACGACCGCAATAGATTGAATCTGAGATTACACAGTTCATCCACATAATGTACGTGAGGTTTGCCACCCAAGCTGCTTGAGTAAACTATGCGCAACCGATTCTAGCTGGCTGCATCGAGAGATCATAAGCGCCCGCATGTCCACATGATGCAGTGATAATGACATACACATTGAAGACGTAGCCCTCTAAATAACTCGTAAGAAATTTAGAATAGATGATCTATTAAAAACACATTCATTCTGGAAATTCCATGTTGCGAGAATGACAAACTCCCACACGGATCTGGCTCTTCAGCTTATGATGAATATCACCAACCAGTTTCCAAAGTAGTGAACATTAATCGCATGCGATATCAAGGTAGTAAATGCACATGCCATAAATAAATGATGTATTGTCTCCTTCTGATTAGAGAAACAATATTTGTTTGCTACCATGCTAGTTATGCTTAGTAAGGATTTTTTGTAAAATATACCTCTACAAAAATTTCATGAAAACTTAAATCATGGAAGTAACCTTAGTTTTTCAAATATGTTTTCTAGCACTCATCATGGCTTGGATGAAGTACACTCGCACATACCTACCCTGCCCTCTTCAAACACTCCATGCGCAAGAACATGACATTACATGAGGCGATGCGGGATGCCACTTGGATACAAGATTTGATGCACGACAACGTCCAACCACTTATGCACGAGTTCATCAGTCTGAACCGACATACCAGTGCAGTGGCAACGGCGTTCAAAGTTGGCATGCGGGACGCGATACGCTGGAACCAGGAGGCCAAAGGAGAATACACGACGAGCTCTGCATATGCAATGCAATTCCAAGGCAGGCTTCGGTCTGACTTCAACGACATCATCTGGAAATCATGGGCACCGGGGAAGATCAAAACGTTCTCCTGGCTACTGTTAAAAAACCGTATCTGGACCAATGACCGTCTCCAGCGACGAGGTTGGCCTAACACCTACTTCTGTCAGTTATGTGTCGACAACCTCGAGATGGCCCAACACCTGCCCTGGAACCGCCCGATCGCAAAGGAAGTTTGGGGCTGCCCGGGACAGGGGGGGCACTATTAGGAAAAGGCCCGCTAGTAGCGCACCAGTTTTGCCTACTAATGGCGCACTACTAGCACCACGCCATTAGTATTAAATACTAATGGCGCACCACTGGTGCATCATTAGTATCTGGTATACTAATGGCACACCACGTAGTGCGCCATTAGTATAGCCCAACGTGCGCCATTAGTATGCCTCCCAGGGGGCCATATTTATCCATGTGCTTTGGCATACTAATGGCGCACTTGGGGGTGATGCGTCATTAGTATCCTTTCTGCAGTGCGCCATTAGAGTGCTGAGTGGTGCACCATTAGTATGAATATTAGGGATTATTTTTTTTGTGATATTTGCACAGGTTACAGAATATATTATTGGACAGAATATAGACAGCACCACACAGCAACAACAGATTCATCGAATACAATAGAAGATTAGTCTCCGAATACAATTCATCATATTAGTCTCCGAATTCAAAAGACCGAACAAAGATAGAACATTACAAGTCTCGAGACCGCGAGTAGCGAGTTTGTCTTCACAATACAAGTCGATATCAATCATCTAAACTACCGTCACATAGAAGAGAGCTGCGGTCATCACGATGAGCATCATCGCGATGAAACTGGTCTTCATCCGGTTCCTCCAATGCTCCCTCCTCTCTCCCGCTAGATAGCGCGCGTATCTAGATTCCGCCTCCGCCCTAGTGGTGTACCCTTTGTAACTGTTACCGCTGAAACGATGAACCTGTCTTCGACACTCCTCCTAGTCGTCGTAGACTCCGGGAACCTTACCCTTGTACACGACATACGACGCATCTCTATGCACTAGCCAAACAAAACGTTAGTAGCAATTCACAGACAATACATAAGCAATATATAAGTATGCAACAAAAGGATCGGAAGAGAAAGCAAGACATTAATAGCACAATTCATGGTCCTACTAATAAATAGCATCGATTACATCTAAGTTGAACGATTGTCCAAACCAAAGAGACATACAAGTTCATTAAAGTTTAATTACAACATGAGCTAATCGATGTTTCAGAACTACACATAGCATCACTACTTTCGACTCGACTCATGGGACTGGAGCGTGGATGAAGCAGCCGTCTTTCGTGATGGTCATGAAGTCGCGGGCGTTGTCAGCCTGCATTTGTAGCGTTGTGTCTATCTCACTGTTGGACGGTTGATATCTGAGGTAGAACTGCCCCGAGGTACGAAGGACATCTTGATGGATGATTTCTGCAAACTCCAACTGGATGCGAAAGAATTCTAGTCTGATGTCCGCGTCCTGGATTGCCGCCAAGCTTGCAGCCCAATCTTTGAGATTATTTGGTAGCAGAAGATCATTATGATCCCGTACGATCGCCCGCATGTGATGGAGGGCGTAGTAGGCATCCTTCTGACTGCCAGGCGGCTGCTTGACGCAGGGGAACGTCGTATTGTGGGTGAACACGTGCTTGCCGTACCTACGAACTGGCCTCTTAAAGGTGCCTCCAGATGTGGCGTAGCCGGGGAGAGCATCATCAAGAACTTTCTTGATATTTGTGTAGTCTATCTTGGAGTCACAGTCCGGGTCGAAATACGTGGCCATGGAATATTTCGGGCTTAAGAGGATGAGTGTGCAATGTGTGTCACTGCACAAAGCATTCCGTGTTAGAAAAAAAAGAACGATCGGAATCTAAGAAATCATATGTTATGGGGCGGTGAGGGGATGACTTACTCGGGAAAGTAAGGCACGAGGAAGTTATCCGTATCTGGGTTTGCCAGAATGACGCCTTCGAGGTGTGAACTCGCGACTTATCGGTCCCCAGCGCTGCCCAAGATCTTGGCATGCATGTAGAAGGGGTCGACTATCCCGATGTCTGGGGTCTTGTCTCTAATGATCCGCATCTCCATACTCAGTGAAAACAGCCGAACCAAGGTGTAGTGCAGTGGATGAAGGTTAAACATAGCAAAGATGTCATCAAACCGCAGGACGATCGTACCCCCGATGGCGCTATCCACAAAGCCCTTGCCCTCTGGCACCTTGGCCACGTAAACCAGGTATGCCACATCATTCTGGGAGAGACGCCGCTTCTCCAAAGAAAGAACACTGTCATGCTGACTCCGCATAGCACCGGTTGCAGCATTGAGCATATTTGTCGGTAGCATCGCCCTACCCGCCACATGCACCCTCCTCGAGATATCCTTAGGTGAAGGTGGCCTGTCCTGAGCACGGATCGTACTCGGTGCCGGCTGGCTCACACCGGCGCTCTTATTAGTCTTTCATTTCCGCCCCTTCTTCTTGATCTGCTGTAATGGGATCGAGTTCTGCTCACAGACCGCCTTCTTGAGCGTGTTGGGGCTGATAATATTTCGCACCTCGGCTATCTGAGGCTCGGTGGAGGCGGCGGCTGGAGGCGTCTCCTGAGAACTGAACACCAGACAACGCGTGTTGCAATTGGGTTTCTCTGCGGTACCAGCTAGATCACAGTCGTCTTTTTCAGGATTGGGTTCTTGAGAAGGAGGCCCGCAGAATTCGTCACCGTACCCATGTTCGGCAAAGTACTTATCAACGTTGGTAAATGTACCATCGTCATTGTCGTCGTCGTCCGGATCCTGTGCCATATGCATGTCCGGATCCTGTGCCATAGGGATGTCCGGCATGTCCGGTAGCATTGTGGCGGTCTTGCCATGGCTTGGCGCCGGCACGACTGGTGGTCTTGTCTGTGGGGTGGTGTCCCCCACCCTCAAACGAATCTGGCTCTTCGGCCAAAGCAGGGGCCAGCTTACGCAGGCGCTGAGGGTCATCACATCATCTTCGTCGGCCCCAGCGGGTCGAATCGGAGGTAACAACTCGTCGTAGCCTGGCAGCACCCGAACCAGTTCAACCCTATACACGGTGGGTGGCATCGGATTACCGTGGAACACGGGGTTGCCCGGTTGAACGATTCTGCCCTTGGCGACATCGACCAATTCGCCGCCCACGAAGTGCAGGAGAGTGCACGGAACGTCGGCGGCGCCTGCAAAAACATGTAGGGCATCAGGGATGCCTAGTCAAAGGCAAGGAGATGAAGTCATGACCGAGCGGCTTAGTTACCGTGATGTCGTCGAGCTCGACTAATGTCGAGGCACCGCCAACGGCGGGCGTGCAACTGGCGGAGGGGCCGCTTGCTGGCGAGGTGCTGGCCGGCGTACACCCGGGTGCATTAAGATCCAATGCTCGTGCCGGCGCCGGAGACACGAATACCGCCTTCGCCGGAGACACCAATGGCGCCGCCTGCGCGTTGTGCGAGTTGCTGGCCGTGAAGCTGGGAACCGGGGGCGGCCCCTGTTGGCCGCCCGCAATCCACGTCGTCAGCTCCTAAATCAAGGTAGGCACCATGGCGGTGAGCGTCGTTCCCAGTTGTTGCTGCACTTGCTCTTGGACAATCTCCGGAATCCGCGCCACTTGTGCCTTGAGTGCTTGAACCTCGCGCGACTGGCTTTCCGAGCTGGTCTTTTTCTCCTTTCGCCCACCAGCGGTATAGTACGACGACCATTTTGTGGACAAGCCTTTGCCGGCCACACGACCAGCTGACGACGGCTTACTGAGCTTATCCTTGTTTTTCATTACGTTCAATGCCCTATTTAAAGGGGTGTCGAAAGGGGAGCTCTGAGACGACCCCACGCTACTGCTTTCAGTGTCCTGCGGAAGGAACATGAACCATTTAGAAATATTGGGGATTAATTAGAATGCAACCATATGGAGCTAATTATGCGGGGGTGTATTCCTTACTAGAACAAGCTCAAGCGCCCTGGTCTTCGGATCAGTGGTAAGATCCTTTGTTACCGGGTCCTCCTTGTACCGGGCCCTGACAAAGTTCCTGGTCTGCTTGTCATGGTATTTCTCGAAGCGGGGCGGTAGGCCTTGCTCGGCATGCTCCACGTCCTCCTTGTCCCATATAGGCTCCGCTACTCTGTAACCGCCAGGACCGAGTTGGTGGACCCCTAAGTTCAATTGCCACATTTCTTTCCCCCACTGACTTGATTTAGAGGTTGCGCTGCTCTCGCACTTGATCTTGAACTCCTTGTAGTCATCTTCGCTGATCGAAGGATTTTTCACCTTGATCTTCTCATAACTATCACCTTTTTCAATCATTGCCTTCACCGTGCTTCTCCAAGTAGACAGGGCCGTGCTCATCCTCGTGAGGGCGGCACTGTTCACTTTATTCCCTGAGAGGCATGTGTTTGCAAAGTCAACGGGGAACTTGTATCGTTCGTGCAGCTTCGTGAAGAGGAGGCTGCGCAAATTCCCTCGGTCCTTATGCCTTAGGTTCTCGGTGTTGATCGAGATGGTGCTCCAGATAATGCACCCGAGTTGAACCGAGTACCCCTTGACTAATTCTTTGGGCGCCGTTGGATGCCCATCGGAGTTCACTTCAGTAAATTCCTCCTTGAAGGTGCCGAGCACGTTCGGGCGCTGGTCCTTCCATTGCCTCTTCAGTTGGCTGCCATCTGTGCGTGCGCCGCCATCATCAGTGGTGGTATCCTCGGCGGCACCATCAGTGGTGTCATCCCCGACGCCACTAGGGGCTGTGTAGTCAGGATCGGTGTCTTCCGCGGCGTCCTCATAGCGGTGAGGTTCTTCCTCCATCTCCTGGGACAGCTCCCAGAATTGCTTGCCGCCCGAACCGCCGGCCTCATTGTTGTGGGCCATGTTTCGCTCTAAATAGGAAAAAAGTTTGGTCAAAAAGTTGGTTATTGTCAAGGAACAAGATCATGGTCTCATCATTTAGGGTTTGTTGATACCGAGGCATCCTAAAAGCTAAGCTTTTTATCATTTAGGGTTTGTCGACGCCGAGGCACCCTAAAAGCCTAAGCGCCCATCATTTAGGTTTTATCGACACCGAGGCACCCTAAAAGCCAATGTTTTATAATTTAGGGTTTGTCGACGCCGAGGCACCCTAAAAGCTAAGCTGGGAAGGAGAATTCTAAGTTGGGCCTAATCACTTGGCTCTATTGCCACCTATGGTTTAATGCAGCAAGAATAAAGGGGCAGTTGATCCTACTTAATTAAGTACTAAGACCCCGGCCCATGCATTAGTCACAAGTACCCCATATGTCCTATTTTTAGCAAAGTCATGCTAAAATTCACGGAAAATTTCAGCATGACCTTTGCTGAAATAGGACATATGGAGTACCCGAATTTGCCGGAACGGAAGTTAATCGACATTTCAGCAAACTCAAGGGCCTCTCAGGGTACCTGCAAAATCATCACGACACGATGGTTGGAGACAAAACCCAGCAAACTAGCACCACAATGTGGCTCTACTTTCATATGGATGAAGAGGCCACATACCATATGGTCCTCTGCTTTCATATGGACAAAAATCAGCTCAACTTATGTGAGCTTCCATTCCAGATCTAATAGGTCACCCAACAAAAAATCATCAATAGTTTAGCAAGTCTGTACCCTCAAGAATGAACATATAGCAATATCTGTTGTCCCCCCATAACATACGGAAATCTAGCTGAAGAAGAGCGGAAATCTACACTCTGGAGCAAACACACATTTACACAAAGTTCACGACAAACAACCAACTCATACCCCCTAGAACAACAGAGCAAATTCCACTACTAACACCACTAAAATTCTTATATGTAATTACACTGTATATTCACTTTATAATTACAGAGAGATTAATCTGAAATTACAACAAAAAGATTACAGCTAAAGAAGTAACTACAACAATAATACTCTGTAATTACATCAAAGATTACATTAAACAATGAAATTGAAGTGCACTGTAATTACAATGAGATTGCATTGAAAGTACACTGGAACAAATGCAAGACTAAACCACTGAATTATAGTCAAAATGCACTCAAATAACAGTGCAATTACATATAATATTTACACTAAAACACACTAAAAATGCACTGACAACACACAATAATTACACTACCATAGTACAGATAAAATCCACTAAAAATTACACTGAAAACTAGAACCTACATGATAATTGACAGGTAACTTAAATGTGATTTGGAACCCTAAATGAGCATACAACTACAGAGCAAGAATAGAAAGTTTGCTGCCTATTCAAACACAGAAACAAAACATTACTTGAAACTAGATAGGTGGAGCGATGATAGGTTCTATATGCAGTATGTGCATTAGCCCCTAGCCTCTTAAATTTCAGAGAAAATGGCAGGCAACTCTGTCTGCTGTCTATATGCAGTATGTGCTAACCTAGCATTTCAGTTATGGGTAGCACGGGTGTGCCATGGCACACCCTGGATTATGAGATTTTGTTTTTTATCATGCCATATTGCATAAAATTCAAGGCCCGAGAACAGCATGCACACCCAATATTTCCACTCTAATTTTTTTTTGGAGTTTGCACACCCTTAGCTTTATTCCTGGCTACGCCACTGCCAAGAAGTAGCATCGTGAACAGGCGTGAGCTTGCCACAAAATGTGTACTTCAAAAAAAAGGAAGGAGTGGACACCTAAAAACTGTTATAGGCTAATAACTGAAAAACTAAGTAGTATCTGGAGTAGACTGTTCTGATAATACAACTGAAAACAGAATTTATTTCACGGTTCAGATAGTGAATTTCTCTACCAGTATTAAGTGAATAACATCTCACTTGTCACATCACATAATTTCCTAGTTGGAGAATACTCATTGATAAAAGTACTCTTTGTTAAATTTTCAATCCTGTATCTACAAAAAAAGATTTGACAAAAAAAATCTATACTCGCACGTTATGTATCTTCGTAAGAAGCTATAGATTCAGGCCTGCTACTACTATACTGTCAATTTCCGGAGTTGTACCATATGCCACAGCTTTTAAGAAATCAAAAACCTTGTTTAGCCTGAAAAGTTTGAAGTATTCGTTCACCACGGATCCTATTCAGAAAATATGGTTCCTCCTCGAACAAAAAAAGGTTTCAGACATTCTCACGTAGCAAAGTTTCAGACAGAAAAAACATTAACATGTCAAAACACTACCAGGATGTGCTCACTACCGGAACCACCTATCTAGGACGGGGGAGGAAGGAGGGGTCTGGCTCGGCCGCCGAGGTGCGGGGACGGGGGAGGAAGGAGGAAGGAGGAGAGGTACCTGGGCGGGCGCGGCCGGTCGCCGGAGGGGTCGGGGTCGGGGTCGGCGGCAGCGGCGGCGGCGAAGGGATGGCTCGAGGGCGTCCGAGCTCGTCCGGGTCCTTGTAGTCGAAGAGGAAGACGGCGGCGGTCCTCCTGGGCGCCTCGGTTGGTCGTGGGGAGGCCGACGGCCACGTGCTTCGCGGGTCGGCAGCCGTCGTCGTCCTGCACCCTGTGCGGTCGTCGGCGGTGCAGCGAATGCAGTGGTGGGGGCGCGGGGGCGGCGGCGCGGGGGAGATGCAGTGGTGGGGGGCGCGGGGGCGGCGGGGGTCGGGGTGGCGGCGTCGTGGGTCGGGGCAGCGGGTGGATCTGGCGAGGGAGAGGGACGAAGTGATCTGGTGAGGGAGAGGGACGAATTAGCTAGTGGGGGAAGAATACTAATGGCGCACCCCGCAGCGGTGCGCCATTAGTATGTTTTTTTGATAGCAATGGCGCACCCCCGAGCGATGCGCCATTAGAAATCTTTTTTATATATATAGCAATGGCGCACCACCCGGAGGTGCGCCATAAGTAACATTTTTTTTGCACAGCAATGACGCACCACCCAGCGGTGCGCCATAAGTAAATTTTATTATTATTTTTTGTTGCATCTAATAATTTTTTAGAAAATGAATATGAATATGAAACAGTAATAATTTTTTTAAAAATATCATCAAATTTGTTATTTGAAAATATTTATGAATATGAAAAAATATCATCAAATTTGTTATTTGAAATATCATCAAATTTGTTTTTTGAAAATATAATCAAATTTGTTATTTGAAAATATAATCAAAATTGTTTTTTTAGATTTTTAGTTGCATTCATTTGTGAATTGGTAAAACATTACTGGGAGGGTGCGGGGGGTCGGCGACGGCGGTTGAGCGGGGGAGGGTGCAAGGGGTGCTCGGCGGCGGTGGAGCGGGCCGGGGAGGGTGCGGGGGGTCGTCGGCGGCGATGGAGCGGGGGAGGGTGCGGGGGGTCGTCGGCGGCGGTGGAGCGGGCCGGGGGAGGGTGCGGGGGGGGGGGGGTCGAGATCGAGATGGAGGGGGATAGCGATCGAGATGGAGGGGGATCGAGATCGAGTGTCCTCATGAATATTCAATATTTGTTCATATTGAATATGGAAAATATCATCAAATTTGAAAAAATATTCATGAATTCAAAAAGTGCCCATGAAATTTAAAAATATTCATGAGTTCAAAAAGTGCCCATGAAATACAATCGAGAAATGAATGCTACAATTTAAATACAATCGATCTTAACTAGCTATCTGTTCACAATCTTCTTGCCCTTATTTTTCGTAAATGGAGTTCTTCTCTTGAACGGACGTCCTTTAGGTAGGGTGGTCTTGCTTCTTCTTGTGGTGTATGCTGATACTTCATCGTTGCCGTCATGTTCCTTCTTCGGGTTGCCGTACTTGTCGAAGTCTTGCTCATTGGCGACTCTATCCATTCCGATGATCTTCCTTTTGCCTCTCCTCACGACAACACGACTGGGCTTTGACGGGTCAGTAATGAAAAAGCATTGGTCCACTTGGGAAGCCAGTACCCATGGCTCATTTTTCGCGGCGATGTTCGCGCCCGCGGTCTTGGATTTGGCTTCGGGTATAACCATGGTGGTGAAATACCAGTCTTCTTTTATGAAGCTCTTAGCCCATCTGACACGGAACAACGGGACCTTCTCTCCAGCGTAGATCAGCTCCCATATCTCCTCGATCCTTCCGTAGTATCTGTCCTTGTTGTTACCGGTGTAGGATTCCATCGTTATCCCGGAGTTCTGATAACCATCGCTCTTCATGTCCTTGTCCTCAGTGTAGAATGTGTAGCCGTTGATATCGTACGCCTCATAGGTCATCAGGTTGTGCTCGGCTCCCTGTGACAAGGCGAATATGAGTTGTTCTTCCGCGGAAGTATCCTCTTGTAAAGGGTACGACAGAAGCTTCTGCTTGAACCAACACGTCAAACATGAGTTGTGCTCTTTGATTATATCTCCGTCCGTCCTCTATTGGCCTTGGTCATTGTACGTCTTCTCAATAAAGGTTTTGTGCTCTACCACCCAAGGATCGACCACGTCTATGTGTTGTAGCGCGACTAGGTTTGCTCTTTCAAAGTCGGCGAGTCGACCTTCTTAGTCGACATGCATTTTGCGGCGACCCTCACAGTGTCCCCATCCAGCGAGCCTGTCGAGGTGCCTGCTGACGGGCAGACCAACGGGGTTCTCGATGCCTAGATAATTCGTGCAGTAGGAGATGCACTCTTCGGTCAGAAAGCCCCTGGCTATGCTTCCCTCTGGACGTGACATGTTGCGAACGTATCCTTTGATGACACCATTCATCCTTTCGAACGGCATCATGTTGTGCAGGAACGTCGGCCCGAGTTGGATGATATCCTCCACTATATGGACCAGCAAATGCACCATAAAGTCAAAGAATGCGGGCAGGAAGTACATCTCAAGCTCGCATAGTATCACCATGATCTCTTCCTGTAGCCTTCTGAGTTGCCTCACGCCAACCGACTTTCGAGAGATGACATCGAAAAAGTTGCATAGGCCAAATAGTGTTTCACGGACGTGCGCGTCCATGATACCACGGATTGTAACTGGAAGTATCTACGTCATCAACACGTGACATTCGTGAGACTTCATCCCGCTGAACTTCTGCTTCGCTGAGTCTAGGTATGTGCTTATCTTCCCCGCGTAACCATAAGGAAGTTTTACTCCTACGTGGCAGGTGAAAAACTGATCGATCTCCTCCTGACTTAGAGTGAAGCACGCGGGAGGGAAGTCATTTCCGGTCTTCTTGGCCTTTTTGCCTTTGCGACGACTTTCCGTGTCCTGCTTCGCCTCATCATCATCATCATTAGCATGAAGCTCCTTCCTGATGCCCATTGATTTCAAGTCTGCCCTTGCTTTCAGCCCATCTTTGGTCCTCTCTGGCATGTTGAGCAGGGTACCAAGCAGACTCTCACACACGTTCTTCGTGACATGCATGACATCAAGGCTGTGAGGCACACGGTGGATCTTCCAGTACGACAAGTCCTAGAAAACAGACCTCGTTTTCCATACCTTCAGCAGCGGCTCTGGTGCCTTTCGCTTATTTCCCGGCTCTGGCGCCTTTTGCTTCTTTCCCGATAGTGGGTAATATTTCCAAGTTTTCAACAACTCGTCTATTTCCTCGCCGCTCCTCATACGCGGGCGTCTTCGGGGTTCGGTTTCACCATCGAACAGATCCTTGCGTTTCCTTCACGGGTCATCGTCGCGAAGCCACCTTCGATGTCCCATGAACACGGTTTTCGAAGACCTGGGATCTCTATCTAGCTGGCGATATGTTGTGTCATCCATGCACCTGGCGCATCCAGAAAATCCGTGGACCACCTGCCCCACGAGATATCCGTAACCGAGATAGTCGTGCACCGTCGTGAGCAGTGCGGCTCTCATAGGGAAATATTCTTTCTCTGCGGCGTCCCACGTATTGGCTGGCGTTTTCCATAGTGTGTCTAGCTCCTCTTTCAGCAGTCCCAGATACAGACTGATGTCGTTCCCTGGTAGTTTCGGCCCTTCAATTAGCATACTCATGATAATGTACTTCCTCTTCATGCACAACCAGGGGGGAAGGTTGTACATCCACACAAACACAGGCCAGGTGCTATGTGTGCTTCTCTGGCTGCCAAATGGATTGACTCCATCGGTGCTCGCGCCCAGCACGATGTTCCTTGGATCCTTCCCAAATTCTAGGTGTTCGAAGTTCAACGCTTGCCACTGGCTCCCATCCTTAGGGTGACTCAGCATCTTGTCTTTTTTATTTATCTCCGGATCATTTGCGTCATCTTCTCGCTTCTTCTCCTCCCTATCCGCGTGCCAACGTAGGAGCTTTGCTACCTTAGGGTCCGCGAAATACCGCTGCAGACGAGGAGTGATCGGAAAGTACCACACCACTTTTCGAGGAGCTTTCTTCCTCTTCTTGTATCGAGTGACACCGCACACCAGACATATGGTAGACTCCGCGTGCTCGTCCCGATAAATGATGCAATTGTTCATGAACACATGGTATTTCACGTGCGGTAAATCCATAGGACACATGATTTTCTTCGCCTCCTCGAAACTGGTCGAGCACTTGTTTCCCTTGGGAAGACGTTCATGCCAGAATGACATGTTCTCGTCGAAGCATGCGTCGGTCATTTTTTGTTTTACCTTCATCTCCAGAGCCATGAGCGTTACTTTCAGGCGGGTATCCTCAGGCCTGCATCCTTCATACAATGGAGTAACCACGTCTATCTCCAGTTGATCCAGCTTGGCTTTCTCTCGGGCGGCAGCTCTTGCGTTATTCGTCTGTTTGAGAAGCAGCTCTTGAATATGAGGGTCCTGCACCCAGCCCATCGATGGTCCATCGTTGTCTGCTCCGGCATCTTCATCTTCATGATTATGCCCTTCGTCTGCTCCGACATCTTCCTCATCATCATGTCCTGCATCTTCTACATGATGACTGTGTACAACATCACCGTCGTGATCATGTCCTGGAGATTGTTCGTCTTCTCGCCCGCCCGAGCCGTGGTGGTTGTCTTGCTGCCCTTCCTCATTTCTTGCCCGGCCCCCATGAACGACTTCATAGTCATATTCATCACCTTGCCACCGATAGCCATCCATGAAACCACACAAGAGCAGGTGGTCCTGCACCTGCCCGGAATCCGGGTCCGCAATAAGGCTCTTCAGCTTGCATCTTCGACACGGATATCTTATCTCTGTCTCGTTCTTTTGAAGCATCTCGGCCTTCGCGGAGCTCAAAAGCCTATTCACGATGCCATCGGTCATTGTGCGGACCATGGTCACCTGCGGGGTAGAGAAAAACTATATTTTAGAACCAAGAAATTTTTTGGCATGACTTTCCCTAAAAATAGGACTAAAAAGAATGCATAGTGCCAAAATTCTCGCCGAAACGGAAATGAATCAACATTCCGGCAAAATATTGGCAACTATCGCATTTCAAATACCGGTACCTGCAAACACAAACATATATGCAACACCACAAACATATGCAACACCACAAACATACATAGACCTAGCTAGGCCATAAAAAGTGCATGTGCACGTTGTTGGAGGGAGAAAAAAAGTAGATCTACAAGATAAAGATAGCTTCCCCCTTACTTACCTATCAAAAAAGGTAATTTAACCACTTAATTTGGATGAATCTATGGTGCAAATGAGGTGAGGAGGAGGAGGCAGCCGAGACAAGCTTGGAGGAGGAGGTGGAGAGAATAAAGTGGGGAAAGTGAGTGGGTAGGTGTGGTTGTCCAAAATATCTAACTGGTCCCAGGTTACTAATGGTGCACCACCTACAAATGCGCCATTAGTAACCCTGGTTACTAATGGCGCACCTGCTGGTGGTGCGCCATTAGTAGTTTTGCAAAAAATAAAATAAAATAAAATATACTAATGGCGCACCAGACACAGTGCGCCATTACTAGTTTAAACTAGTAATGGCGCACTGTGCCCTGGTGCGCAACTAGTAGTTTTGCAAAAAAAAATAGTAATGGCGCACTCTGTGGCCGGTGCACCATTACTAGTTATAATTAGTAATGGCACACTGTGCCTTGATGCGCCATTAGTATTTTTGGAAAAAAAATTGTTACTAGTGGCGCACCATGTTGATACGTCCATTTTGCATCATGCTTTTATATCAATATTTATTGCATTATGAGATACTATTTCATGTTATGTCACAATACTTATGGCTATTCTCTCTTATTTTACAAGGTTTACATGAAGAGGGAGAATGCCGGCAGCTGGAATTCTGGGCTGGAAAAGGAGCAAATATTGGAGACCTATTCTGCGCAACTCCAAAAGTCCTGAAACTCCACGGAATATCTTGAAACAAATAAAGAAAAATCGTCGCCAAAGATGAAGGCCATGGGGCCCACACCCTGCTCACGAGGGTGGGGGGCGCCCCCCCTAGGGCGCGCCCCCTACCTCGTGGGCCCCCTGGTGGCTCTCCGACGACCATCTTCTCCTATATGAAGTCTTTCGATGAGAAAAAAAATAGAAGGCAACCTTTCAGGACGAGACTCCGCCGCCACGAGGCGGAACCTTGGCGGAACCAATCTAGGGCTCTGGCAGAGCTGTTCTACCGGGGACACTTCCCTCCGGGAGGGGAAAATCATCACCATCGTCATCACCAACGCTCCTCTCATCGGGAGAGGGCAATCTCCATCAACATCTTCATCAGCACCATCTCATCTCTAAACCCTAGTTCATCTCTTGTATCCAATTCTTGTCTCCAAGTCCGGGATTGGTGTTAATAGGTTGCTAGTAGTGTTGATTACTCCTTGTACTTGATGCTAGTTGGTTTATTTGGTGGAAGATCATATGTTCAGATCCTTTATGCATATTATTACCCCTCTGATTATGAACATGAATATTCTTTGTGAGTAATTACGTTTGTTCCTGAGGACAAGGGAGAAGTCTTGCTATTAGTAGTCATGTGAATTTGGTATTCGTTCGATATTTTGATAAGATGTATGTTGTCTAGCCTCTAGTAGTGTTATGTGAACGTCGACTACATAGCACTTCACCATTATTTGGTCCTAGAGGAAGGCATTGGGAAGTAATAAGTAGATGATGGGTTGCTAGAGTGACAGAAGCTTAAACCCTAGTTTATGCGTTGCTTCGTAAGGGGCTGATTTGGATCCATATGTTTCATGCTATGGTTAGGTTTACCTTAATACTTTTGTTGTAGTTGTGGATACTTGCAATAGAGGTTAATCATAAGTGGGATGCTTGTTCAAGTAAGAACAGCACCCAAGCACCGGTCAACCCACATATCAAATTATCAAAGTACCGAACGCGAATCATATGAGCGTGATGAAAACTAGCTTGATGATATTCCCATGTGTCCTTGGGAGCGCTTTTCCTATTATAAGAGTTTGTCCAGGTTGTCCTTTGCTACAAAAAGGATTGGGCCACCTTGCTGCACTTTATTTAATTTTGTTACTTGTTGCTCATTACAATTTATCTTATCACAAAACTATCTGTTACCACTTATTTCAGTACTTGCAGAGAATACCTTGCTGAAAACCGCTTATCATTTCCTTCTGCTCCTCGTTGGGTTCGTCACTCTTACTTATAGAAAGGACCACGATAGATCCCCTATGCTTGTGGGTCATCAAGACTCTTTTCTGGCGCCATTGCCGGGGAGTGTAGCGCCTTTGGTAGGTGGAATTTGGTAAGGAAAAATTTATATAGTGTGCTAAAATTTTCTGTCACTTGTTACTATGGAAAGTAATTCTCTGAGGGGCTTGTTCGAGGTATCTTCACCCTGTCCCATAGAGCAAAGAGTTGCTCCTCAACCTACTAAACCTATTGAAAATGAAACTCCTTTTGAAATTACTTCGGGTATGATGGAAAAACTTCTAGCTAACACTTTTACAGGAGATGGAACAAAGCATCCTGATGAACATCTACTCTATGTAGATGAAGTTTATGGACTATTTAAGCTTGCAGGTATACCCGATAATGTTGTTAAGAAGAAGGCCTTCCCTTTATCTTTGAAGGGAGACGCATTGACATGGTATAGGCTATGTGATGATACGAGATCATGGAACTATAAAAGATTGAAATTGGAATTTCATCAAAAGTATTACCCTATGCATCTTGTTCATTGTGATCGCAATTATATATATAATTTTTGGCCTCGTGAAGGAGAAAGCATCAATCAAGCTTGGGGGAGGCTTAAATCAATGTTATATTCATGCCCCAATCATGAGCTCCCAAGAGAAGTAATTATTCAAAGTTTTTATGCTCGGCTTTCTGATAACAATCGCACCATGCTCGATATCGTGTGCTGGCTCTTTTATGATGAAGACTATTGAATTTAAATGGAATTTATCGGATAGAATTAAACGCAACTCTGAAGATTGGGACCTCGATGAAGGTAAGGAGTCAGGTATGACACCTAAGTTTGATTGTGTTAAATCTTTTATGGATACCGATATTTTTCGTAAGTTTAGCACTAAATATGGACTTGACTCTGAGATAGTAGCTTCTTTCTGTGAATCTTTTGCTACCTATGTTGATCTCCCCAAGGAGAAGTGGTTTAAATATCATCCTCCCATAGAAGTAAAAGTAGCTGCACGTATTAAAGTTGAAGAAAAGACTGTCACTTATAATGATCCTATTGTTCCCACTTCTTATGTTGAGAAACCACCTTTCCCTGTTAGAATGAAGGATCATGCTAAAGCTTCAACTGTTGTTCGTAAAAGCAATATTAGAACTTATACACCTACTGAGCAAGTCAAAGTAGAACCTAATATTGCTATTGTTAAAGATCTCTTGTCTGATAATATTGATGGGCATGTTATTCAATTCTGTGGTGAAACTGCTAGAATTGCTAAACCTTGTGCTAGAGATAAACATAGACCTCTGGTAGGCGTGCATGTTATTTCTGTTAAAATAGGAGATCATTGTTATCATGGCTTATGTGATATGGGTGCTAGTGCTAGTGTAATACCCATTGACTTATACAAAGAAATTATGCATGATATTGCACCAGTTGAGTTAGAAGATATTGATGTTACAATTAAACTTGCCAATAGAGATACTATATCTGCAATGGGAATTGTTAGAGATGTCGAAGTCTTGTGTGGAAAAACCAAATATCCTGCTCATTTTCTTGTTCTTGGTTCTCCACAAGATAGCTTTTGTCCCATTATATTTGGTAGACCCTTCTTGAATACTGTTAATGCTAAGATAGACTGCGAAAAGAATGTTGTTACTATTGGCTTGGATGATATTGTTCATGAGTTTAATTTCTCTAAATTTAGTAAACAACACCGTGATGAAGAATTGCCTAGTAAAGATGAAATTATTGGTCTTGCTTCTATTGCTGTACCTCCTAGTGATCCTTTAGAACACTATTTGCTAGACCATGAAAATGATATGTTCATGAATGAAAGAAGGGAAATAGATGAAGTATTCTTTAAACAGGAACCTATTCTGCAACACAATTTGCCTGTTGAAATCCTAGGGGATCCTCCTCCACCCAAGGGTGATCCCGTGTTTGAGCTTAAACCGTTGCCTGATAATCTTAAATATGCTTATCTTGATGAAAAGAAAATATATCCTGTCATTATTAGTGCTAACCTTTCAGAGCATGAAGAAGAAAGATTATTGAAAACTCTGAAGAAGCACCGTGCCTCTATTGGATATACTCTTGATGATCTTAAGGGCATCAGTCCCACTCTATGTCAACATAAAATAAATTTGGAAGCGGATGCCAAACCAGTTCGTGATCCTCAACGACGTTTGAATCCTAAAATGAAAGAAGTGGTAAGAAAAGAAATACTCAAGCTTCTGGAGGCAGGTATAATTTATCCCGTTGCTGATAGTCAGTGGATAAGTCCTGTCCATTGTGTCCCTAAGAAGGGAGGTATTACTGTTGTCCCTAATGATAGATGAATTGATCCCGCAAAGAATTATCACAGGTTATAGGATGGTAATTGATTTTCTCAAATTAAATAAGGCTACTAAGAAAGATCATTACCCCTTACCTTTTATTGATCAAATGCTAGAAAGATTATGCAAACATACATATTATTGCTTTCTAGATGGTTATTGTGGTTTCTCTCAAATACCTGTGTCGGCTAGAGATCAATCAAAGACTACTTTTACATGCCCTTTTGGTACTTTTGCTTATAGACGTATGCCTTTCGGTTTATGTAATGCACCTGCTACCTTTCAAAGATGCATGATGGCTATATTCTTTGATTTTTGTGAAAAAATTTGTGAGGTTTTCATGGACGACTTTTCCATCTATGGTTCCTCTTTTGATGATTGCTTGAGCAATCTTGATCGAGTTTTGCAGAGATGTGAAGAAACTAATCTTGTCCTGAATTGGGAAAAGTGCCACTTTATGGTTAATGAAGGTACTGTCTTGGGGCATAAAGTTTCTGAAAGAGGTATTGAAGTTGATAAAGCCAAGGTTGATGTTATTGAAAAGATGCCATGTCCCAAGGACATCAAAGGTATAAGAAGTATCCTTGGTCACGTCGGATTTTATAGGAGGTTCATTAAGGACTTCTCAAAAATTTCTCGGCCTCTGACTAATTTACTACAAAAAGATGTACCATTTGTCTTTGATGATGATTGTGTAGAAGCATTTGAAATACTTAAGAAAGCATTAGTCTCTGCACCTGTTGTTCAGCCACCTGATTGGAATTTACCCTTTGAAATTATGTGTGATGCTAGTGATTATGCTGTAGGTGCTGTTCTAGGGCAAAGAGTTGATAAGAAATTAAATGTTATCCATTATGCTAGTAAGACTCTAGACAATGCTCAAAGAAATTATGCCACTACCGAAAAAGAACTTTTAGCAGTTGTATTTGCTTGTGATAAATTCAGACCCTATATTGTTGATTCTAAAGTAACTATTCACACTGATCATGCTGCTATTAAATATCTTATGGAAAAGAAAGATGCAAAACCTAGACTTATTAGATGGGTTC
Source organism: Triticum aestivum (assembly GCF_018294505.1). Classification (NCBI taxonomy): domain Eukaryota; kingdom Viridiplantae; phylum Streptophyta; class Magnoliopsida; order Poales; family Poaceae; genus Triticum; species Triticum aestivum. Next base: position 130,607,400 of record NC_057807.1, on the reverse strand, counting down.
TCTTGCTGCAAGAATTTGATTTGCATATTGTTGATAGAAAAGGAGCTGAGAACCCCGTTGCAGACAACTTATCTAGGCTAGAGAATGTTCTTGATGACCCACTACCTATTGATAATAGCTTTCCTGATGAACAATTAAATGCCATAAGCACTTCTCGTAGCACTCCATGGTATGCTAATTATGCTAATTATATTGTTGCTAAATTTATACCACCTAGCTTCACATACCAACAAAAGAAAAAGTTTTTCTATGATTTGCGACATTACTTTTGGGATGACCCACATCTTTATAAAGAAGGAGTAGATGGTGTTATTAGACGTTGTGTACCTGAGCATGAACAAGAACAGATCCTACGCAAGTGTCACTCCGAAGCTTATGGAGGACACCACGCTGGAGACAGAACTGCACATAAGGTATTGCAATCTGGTTTTTATTGGCCTACTCTCTTCAAGGATGCCCGTAAGTTTGTTTTGTCTTGCGATGAATGTCAAAGAATTGGTAATATTAGTAGACGTCAAGAAATGCCTATGAATTATTCACTTGTTATTGAACCATTTGATGTTTGGGGCTTTGATTATATGGGACCTTTTCCTGCCTCTAATGGATATACACATATTTTAGTTGCTGTTGATTACGTTACTAAGTGGGTAGAAGCTATCCCAACTAGTAGTGTTGATCATAACACCTCTATTAAAATGCTTAAGGAAGTTATTTTTCTGAGGTTTGGAGTCCCTAGATATTTAATGACTGATGGTGGTTCACACTTTATTCATGGTGCTTTCCGTAAGATGCTTGCTAAATATGATGTTAATCATAGAATTGCATCTCCTTATCACCCGCAGTCTAGTGGTCAAGTAGAATTGAGCAATAGAGAGCTCAAATTAATTTTGTAAAAGACTATTAATAGATCTAGAAAGAATTGGTCCAAGAAACTGGATGACGCATTATGGGCCTATAGAACTACATATAAGAATCCTATGGGTATGTCTCCGTATAAAATGGTTTATGGAAAAGCATGTCACTTACCTCTCGAACTAGAACATAAGGCATATTGGGCTATTAAAGAACTCAACTATGATTTCAAACTTGCCGGTGAGAAGAGGTTATTTGATATTAGCTCACTTGATGAACGGAGAACCCAAGCTTATGAAAATGCCAAGTTGTTTAAAGAAAAAGTTAAAAGATGGCATGACAAAAGAATACAAAAGCGTGAGTTTAATGTAGGTGATTATGTATTGCTATACAACTCTCGTTTAAGATTTTTTGCAGGAAAACTTCTCTCTAAATGGGAAGGTCTCTACGTTATCGAGGAGGTCTATCGTTCCGGTGCCATAAAAATCAATAACTTTGAAGGCACAAATCCGAAGGTGGTAAACGGTCAAAGGATCAAACACTATATCTGAGGTAATCCTATAAATGTTGAAACCAATATTATTGAAACCGTAACCCCGGAGGAATACATAAGGGACACTTTCCAGACCGTTCCAGACTCCGAAAAGGAATAGGTATGTGGTACGGTAAGTAAACCGACTCCAAAACAATTTTTAAGGCAATATTTCTCTGTTTTGGAATATTTAGAAAAATAGAAAAATAAGTGGCAGTCCGGGAAGGACACGAGGGCCCCACGAGCGTGGTGGGCGCGCCCTACCCCCCTGGGCGCGCCCCCTACCTCGTGAGCACCTCGTGTGCCCTACGAACTCCATTTTCTTGCACGATACGTATTTTTGTCGGTAAAATTTTTATATATATTCTCCTGAAGGTTTTGATTCTCGTATCACGCAAATATCCTTTGTTTTCGTTTCGAGCTGTTCCTGTTGCAGATTTGGAACAAGATGTCGTCCCAAGATTCGGAGGGAGAGAGCTACATGGCTGATTATATTACAAACCCAAAAGTATATGGGGATGTGGAACATTACGGCTGGACCACGGAGGAAGAAGAAGACTATGATCCAAATAGGAAGGAGGAAACAAGCTCCGGTGAAGAGGACGATCCTCTACCTCAACCTGGTGATATGCATGTGGAGTTCAAGAAGTCAAGCCTCCCTAAGGTCCAATCTATTTCACCTCGTTTTTTGCAGGACAGCAAGGCAACACTATGCAAAAAGATAATGAAACTTGAGCTCGAGAATGAGGATCTGAGGGAGGAAAATTTTAGCCTCAGACGCAAGCTAGAGAAGAAAAATGCAGCAACTCCATCATCAACAACTCCTACTTCACCACCCCCGAAGACATAATCACATGGGTATGGGCACTCCCCTTGGCAGCTGCCAAGCTTGGGGGAGGTGCCCTGGTATCGTATCACCATCACAACTCCTATCTTTACCGTTTTTCTTAGTTCGATCCTTTTAGTAGTATCTTGATTTAGTAGAATAAAGTCATGGCATGATCTAGTTTTGAGTTTTGCCTTATGATCCTTCTTTGTAATCGAGTCCGCGAGCTATATAATAAAGATTAGTGTTGAGTCAAGGGCTTGCTTATTTTGCCATGATCTTGGGTGAAGAAAAGAAAAGAAGAACAAGAATAAAAAGAATCAAAGAGTTCATATTGATCTTATTGAAAGTAATGACTTCACATAGAAAGAGTATGATGATTAAAAGTTGTTGGGAGTTGGCAAATATAGCTTTTGTCATCGTTGCAATTAATAGGAAGTAATAAGGAAAGAGAGGTTTCACATATAGATATATTATCATTGACATCTTTTATGATTGGGAGCACTCATTAAAATATGATGTGCTAAAGAGTTGAGGTTGGACAAGGAAGACAACATAATGAATTATGTTTTCTTACATCTGAGATAAAGTATGTTGTCATGGATCCTCTAACGTGTTGAGCTTGCCTTTCCCCCTCATGCTAGCCAAATTCTCAGCACCAAGTAGAAATACTACTTGTGCTTCCAAATACCCTTAAACCAGTTTTGCCATGAGAGTCCACCATATCTACCTATGGATTGAGTAAGATCCTTCAAGTAAGTTGTCATCGGTGCAAGCAATAAAAATTGCTCTCTAAATATGCATGACTTATTAGTGCAGAGAAATAAGATTTGTACGAACTTGTTGTGGAAGTAATAAAAGTGACGGACTGCATAATAAAGGTCCACATACAAGGGGCAATATAAAGTGACGTTCTTTTGCATTAAGATTTTGTGCATCAACCCTAAACGCGCATGACAACCTCTGCTTCCCTCTGCGAAGGGCCTATCTTTTATTATTATCCTCTACCTTATGCAAGAGTCACGGTGATCTTCACCTTTCCTTTTTCATTTTATCCTTTGGCAAGCTCAGCATGTTGGAAAGAACATGATATATATATCTAATTGGATGTAGGGGAGCATGAATTATTATTGTTGACATTACCCTTGAGGTAAAAGGTTGTGGGGCAAAACTATAAGCCCCTATCTTTCTCTGTGTCCGATTAAAACTCTGTAACCACAAGTATTGCGTGAGTGTTAGCAATTATGAAGGACTAAGTGATAGTTGAGTATGTGGACTTGCTTTTAAGCTCTGACATAGACTCTTTCCGATGTTATGATAAATTGCAATTGCTTCAATGACTGAGGTTATAATTTGTTGGTGCTCAATAAGGTTTCTGATTCATACTTTTGCATTGTGAAAAGATCATCACTTGAACATAAGTAATCATATGACAAAATCTATATATGTTGCTGTTATGGAAATAATCATGATGCCTTCATGCCCGTATTTTATTTTTTATCGATGCCTCTACCTCTAAACATGAGGACATATTTATTGTTATCGGCTTTTCGCTTGAGGACAAGCGAGGTCTAAGCTTGGGGGAGTTGATACGTCCATTTTGCATCATGCTTTTATATCAATATTTATTGCATTATGGGCTGTTATTTCACGTTATGTCACAATACTTATGGCTATTCTCTCTTATTTTACAAGGTTTACATGAAGAGGGAGAATGCCGGCAGCTGGAATTCTGGGCTGGAAAAGGAGCAAATATTGGAGACCTATTCTACGCAACTCCAAAAGTCCTGAAACTCCACGGAATATCTTAAAATAAATAAAGAAAAATCGGCGTCAAAGATGAAGGCCAGGGGGCCCACACCCTGCTCATGAGGGTGGGGGGCGCCCCCCCGGGGCGCGTCCCCCTACCTCGTGGGCACCCTGGTGGCTCTCCGACGCCCATCTTCTCCTATATGAAGTCTTTCGATGAGAAAAAAATAGAAGACAACCTTTCGGGACGAGACTCCGCCGCCACGAGGCGGAACCTTGGCGGAACCAATCTAGGGCTCCGGCAGAGCTGTTCTGCCGGGGACACTTCCCTTCGGGAGGGGGAAATCATCACCATCGTCATCACCAATGCTCCTCTCATCAGGAGAGGGCAATCTTCATCAACATCTTCATCAACACCATCTCATCTTCAAACCCTAGTTCATCTCTTGTATCCAATTCTTGTCTCCAAGTCCGGGATTGGTGCTAGTAGGTTGCTAGTAGTGTTGATTATTCCTTGTACTTGATGCTAGTTGGTTTATTTGGTGGAAGATCATATGTTTAGATCCTTTATACATATTATTACCCCTCTGATTATGAACATGAATATGCTTTGTGAGTAATTACGTTTGTTCCTGAGGACAAGGGAGAAGTCTTGCTATTAGTAGTCATGTGAATTTGGTATTCGTTCGATATTTTGATAAGATGTATGTTGTCTAGCCTCTAGTGGTGTTATGTGAACGTCGACTACATAACACTTCACCATTATTTGGGCATAGTGGAAGGCATTGGGAAGTAATAAGTAGATGATGGGTTGCTAGAGTGACAGAAACTTAAATCCTAGTCTATGCGTTGCTTCGTAAGGGGCTGATTTGGATCCATATGTTTCATGCTATGGTTAGGTTTACCTTAATACTTTTGTTGTAGTTGCGGATGCTTGCAATAGAGGTTAAACATAAGTGGGATGCTTGTTCAAGTAAGAACAACACCCAAGCTCCGGTCCACCCACATATCAAATTATCAAAGTACCGAACGCGAATCATATGAGCGTGATGAAAACTAGCTTGACGATATTCCCATGTGTCCTTGGGAGCGCTTTTCCTATTATAAGAGTTTGTCCAGACTTGTCCTTTGCTACAAAAAGGATTGTGCCACCTTGCTACACTTTATTTACTTTTGTTACTTATTGCTCGTTACAATTTATCTTATCACAAAACTATCTGTTACTCCCTCATTCCCAAAATCTTAGGCATATTAGGATTTACATGCAATCCCATAATGTAGGACACACATTTAAAGCCTAGCCAAGGGTCGCTACTTTTTTGGAAATAAAAAGATGCGGCCAATCCTCTTGTGGGGTTAGCACCCAAATCATGCATGCCTTCCTTTTTTATCTCCAATCGTGGATGGCTCCCTCCTGTGATTTGCTCACGTAACTGACTCTGTGCTAATTTTCGTGCTAACAACTAATACGCCCTAGATTTTGGGAAGGAGAGAGTATCACTTATTTCAGTACTTGCAGAGAATACCTTGCTGAAAACCGCTTATCATTTCCTTCTGCTCCTCGTTGGGTTCGACACTCTTACTTATCGAAAGGACTACGATAGATCCCCTATACTTGTGGGTCATCACATGTGTCTGGTGGGCCATTAGTGTCTTTCACACTAATGGCACACCAACACATGGTGCGCCACTGCTATATAGTAGTGGCGCACCAGATGTCTGGTGCGCCATTAGTGACCATATCATTTATAACCCTTTTCCTAGTAGTGGGGGGTGGGGTGATTTGGAACAACCACAAGCCGCTGGAATCGTCCGGAATATCATGGAGGAAACCACACCGATTCAGAAGAAAGGAAGCAAGACACTGATGCTGCTGATATGCTGGGAGATTTGGCAAGAGTGAAATAGATGCACTTTCAAAGGCAAGCTACCACCGTCACGGGACATCACAAAGGCCATCAAAAACTCCATTGAACTTTGGCGACTTGCAGGAGCAAAATGCTTAGGAAGCCCCTTTGGGGATGCACCATGAGTAGTAGGCTTTTTCTTTTTGGCCGGCAATGTGTCATGCGAGGGCCTAGTTTACACTTTTGTACTTGTCCACAGTCCATAAAATCCGCATACATTGGCGTCACAATGAAGACGCCATGGGTGGTTAATCTTCACTAAAATGAATCTGACATCCAAGTTAGATTAGGTGACATCAACCTAAAAACTAAATAGATTCACTTAGTCGATTTGTCACCTAGTAAACCCTTGCAAAATTGAATGTTTAAAGGGTAGCCCAGGAACAAATGCCACCGAATCTATTTAGTTTTTTCTCGTAAAAAAGAATCTATTTAGATTTATTTATTTTGTTTAATGTGTTTGAAATAGACCGAACAATTGATGTCTATGATTGGATAATCCACGCATCATCGGTTGTCCGCGGACACATTCAATTCAAATATGTCTGTGATCCATTTATTGATCCCCGCTGGAGCTGCCCTATGACACACACGTGATGCACGGTAGGACGTACTCCCTTCATTGCATAATGTAGTGCCTATAGATTTTTATGAAAGTCAAACTGTGTCAACTTTGACCAAGTGTATAGAGAAAATTGTCTACATCTACAATATCAAACATGTACATTCTGAAAATATAGCTCATGATGTATCTAATGATATGCATTTGATATTTTAGATGTACCTATTTTTCTCCATAAATACTATCAAAATTTGTAATATTTAACTTTTGCAAAAATCTATATGCACTACATTATGAAAGAGAGGGAGTATCACTCTGCTGGCCTCGCCTCACGTGAACTGCGACTGGCTGGCTAATTATTTAGCCGAGAAGGACGACACGAAGAGAGCATCTCGCATCTAGCAACAGCGAGTGCACATGTGAAGCCGGCAGCCACACACACACAACCTTGGGAGGAACGACAATGTTATTCCAAACCAATTTTGGTGGGTGGATTCTGTGGCCTGAGTTGGCTCTGGAAATTAGGCACGAGATTGGGTTGATAAGGGGATACGAATAATGTTGATCATTAGTTTCTTTTATGGAAGAAAGGCTCGTGGATCAGATGCCTGGAAATTACATACTATTTTCCTTTGTTGGTTTTCTCTTTGCAACTGGCATCATAATCACCTTCAGGCCTATGTGTGTACACAAAAAATGTTTTATATGGAAGAAACAGCCGGAGACGAATATTGTAGTTATTTTCTTAGAACATCAAAGTAAATTATATATGCACACAATGTTATTAAATACCTGAATTGCTGACTTTTAAAACTGACTAAGTCGTCAAATTCTAGGGTTTAACTCGAGTCGGGCTTGGGAAGTAACCAATCTAGTAACCATCCAACCATATGTTAGGCCTCAAGTCTTTCAATTCGTCGGTCAAATACATTGTTCGGCGGGTTGACGTTAAGAGAAATGTTCAGGAGATTAGAGACCACATGCATGATGCATCCCTCTACAAGCAGCACAAACAAGAAAGTATTTTTTATGCGTTATCGTTTCCATGGCAAATCTGAGATCATTGGTAAAATATTAAACTAAGCTCCAATGAAAGCCTACAAATACATCTTGCTGGATGTTTTCACCCTTGGTTTCTGGGAAGTTGATAAAATTCGTTGAAAGTCATTTTCCCCTAAATTTTAGAAAGATAAGACATTGAGCGATATCTGCATCTTCTTTGTCAACTACCCCAAAAGCTATAGGATAGATGTTGCTGTTGCCATGTCTTCCTTTGGTCGTCAGCATTTGGTGTCCAAAGGTATGTTTGATGAACCAACCATCAAGCCCTACATTGATTAAGACATTAGCAAGCAACAAAAGTTTGGATCTTACTATCAACTCTACTACTAATGTATGGAACTTATCTATAAATGGCTTACAACCATTAAGAAATTCCTCCTTTCATGCATGCAGATAGTAGAACGTGTAGTGTAGTCGATGGGTAGGTGTTGGATTGAGTGCATCTCATTTGTTGTCACCACACACCTAATTCTAGGCTTGTATCAAGAACTACTTGTAGATAGTCCCTCAGTCTCTTGTATTGGCCCTTGTGGTCACCTTGCACCACATCAACTACTTTCCTCCTTGCCCTGAAGACCAAACTCTTTGCCACATGTGCCTCATACATGCTCTTTGTATGTTTCATTATTGTATCGACACCAGTTCTTGGATTTGGTCTCAATGTTTCCTCGCATGCTTTAGCCACTCAATAAGTAGTGACCTTTGTGCTCTCTCCGCTTGCTCCAAGGAATAACCCTAGCTACTTGCTTCATTCATGTGGTATTCAAAATCCCTCAGTGTCTTGACATGAAAATCCCTTGGTGCTCTTTCCAAACTAGTAAACACCAATGAAGGATAATTGCCCCTCTGTACGAGGCATTGAGTCATAATACCACTTCCTATCCTTGTTCTTCCTAGTCGTTCTCTTCATTCCAATAGGTAGTAGTGCTGGTTCTTCACCTTCATCACCAATGCCAAAATCACCTGGAAAGCACAATTCATCTGGTGCAAGTGCAAAATGATTAAACTTTATCTGCTTAGCCTCATTGTGTGCTCTAGTTGTTGGGACAGGTTTCCTAGCTAGCTTTAGGTTTTGTGAGACTTGTTTCTATACAACTAGAGGTTGCTCTTCATGTCTAGATTCTGGATCCCCTTGCTCCTCACAGAACTCTTGATACATTTGTATCCCCTTCAAATTGCATCAAGTCATCCTGTCTCTCCTTCCTCATATTCTCCATCCAATTCTCTATCTCAACCTCCTTCGCTAAGCTTTTTTTACAATTGTATTCCTCTCCCCACTGTATTGACCCCAATCATATTCAAAATCTGAATAGGATTTATCCATGCCATTTGTAGAGTCTTCATGTTCTTCAACATTCTCTTTTGCCTTGTTCAAGGTGCAACTTTGTTGTGTGTTCAGATTAGGGTCATCCAGAATAACTCCAAGTTGTGCACTACTTGAAGACTATGATATAATTGCAGCAAGGTGAAGCATACCAGCTTGGGATATACTACAAACAAGAGGATCCCTGTTCGACTAACTGGAACCTGCTCTTTTGTTGGGATGTTCTCCCTATTTAGATCTCCTGGTGTGGGTTCACTACCCTTGATGACTGTGATGTTCAGAACTTTCTAATTTTGCAACAAGTTAAACATTTCTTCTACTTTGTCCTCACTATCTAAAATCTCCATCCTTTCCAACCCCTTCCATCCTCCTTCACATAGTACATCTTATCATCTATTCCATAGCCCTCACTCTCAATCAGTGCTAACAAAGTAAGTAAATTACGTCGTATAGGGAAATAGTTCTTTCTAGTTTGTATCTACCTTGTAAATGGAACCTTATTTCCCACATTTCATCATCCAACATGACAACAAAATGGACCAAAAGTTTGTATCAGCTGCTACCCCAATCCCCTAATTAGTAACACTAAAGTACTAACACACCATCTTAATATCATGTGTAACAACTACACAAGTAACTATATGACCTTACTTAATCCTAGAAGTAACAAGCTACAATGTCAAAAATATAAACATACAAATAGAAAAATCCTTTTAATACTAAATCACACACACACACACACACAGCCATTGAACAAATCCCCAATTCCGGTACATGTTCCAGTTGCACCGAAACAATGTCTACATACAACCTAATTGCTCCCCCCGTTCGGCTCCGCCACAATGGCTTTGACCATAGCCCTAGGGTGCGATACAACGATAACAATTAGGGAGGCTACGTGCTAAAGCTCCCGCTGCCGAGCCAGTTGTCCACCTCGGAGTACTCATCGCCGGTTCCTCCTCCGTGTACTGAGTCGCTGTCACCATCACCGGCCCTAGGTCAAACAGAGGCGCGAGAGAGGAGAGAGTAAATGACTGGGAGCGACCGGAAGAGATAATGGTTCCGATCGGACCAAGCGGCTGATGGCCGTTAACACCACCCCTCCCCCCACATGTGGCCTGACTGGCGGACCAGATATGTCATAAAAAGGGATCAATTTAAGCTAAAGATGACCAGTTTTTTTTCAACAAAATTACGAAAACGTAGCAGGTATAAGTGCCGAAAATAAAAGTGGTAGTTATTTTTGCCCTATCCTAATTGGTTTTTGTTGAGTTGTACTTTGTGTTGCATGTATTACGTGTTGTAGCTCACCTCCTAGTTGTGTATAGTTGAGGTTGAGGCCTACCCTGTACTTATATATATGTGCACCAGCACCCCATCAATACAACGATTATTGTATTGCAAAACATCTCTCTACACGGTATCAGGTTTTAGGTTTTAATCCTCGTCTTCCGTTGCCGCCGCCGCCATCGCGTGCTCCTCCCGCGCCGCCGCCGCCACCCCACCACCACCAACGCCGCCGCGCGATACTCACCCCGCCGCAGCCGCTGCCACCCCGCAGCCACCGCCGCCGCGTGACTCCTCCATGCCGCCGACACCGTCCGCTCCTCCTCTCTCTTCCCACCGGCCACCACTTCTACAGCCGCACGCCCGCACCTAACCTCCAGCCGCCTGACAGCTCGCTCGCCCGCTGCGCCGACCGCCGCCCCGCTGCCTCCGTCGGACCCGCGATGGCGTCCACTGGCCCGTCCGCCGCCGCCTCTGCTGTCCCGCCACCGGCGCCCTACAGCGCGACCGCCGCCTACGGCATGTCCGGCGTCACCCACATGCAGCCGGCCCCGCCAATGGCCGGCGGCCATGCTCCGCCCGCCCCGTCGATGGCTTCTCCGGGCTGGTGTTACCCATTGCCGCCACCCGCGCCTCCCCAGCAGCAGCCGGCCCAGGGCGCCGGGGGGCCCCGCACTACCCGCAGGCTCTCCCCGCGGGTCACTAGGCGTTCATCGGTGCGCCTTACTGATACGTCTCCAACGTATCTATAATTTTTGATTGTTCCATGCTATTATATTACTTATTTTGGATGTTTATGGGCTTTACTTTACACATTTATATCATTTTTGGGACTAACCTACTAACCGGAGGCCCAGCCCGTATTGCTATTTTTTGCCTATTTCAGTATTTCGAAGAAAAGGAATATCAAACTGAGTCCAAATGCAATGAAACCTTCGGGAGCGTGATTTTTGGAACGAACGTGATCCAGAGGACTTGGAGTGCAAGTCAAGAAGCAGCCGAGGTAGCCACGAGGGTGGAGGGCGCGCCCACCCCTACAGGGCGCGCCCCTATCTCGTGGGCCCCTCGGGCAGCCACCGACCTACTTCTTCCTCCTATATATACCCACATACCCCGAGAACATCAGAACAAGCCACGAAAACCTATTTCCACCGCCGTAACCTTCTGTATCCGCGAGATCCCATCTTGGAGCCTTCGCCGGTGCTCCGCCGGAGGGGGAATCGACCATGGAGGGCTTCTACATCAACACCATAGCCCCTCCGATGAGTTGTGAGTAGTTTACCACAGACCTTCGGGTCCATAGTTATTAGCTAGATGGCTTCTTCTCTCTTTTTGGATCTCAATACCATGTTCTCCCCCTCTCTTGTGGAGATCTATTCGATGTAACTCTTTTTGCGGTGTGTTTGTCGAGATCCGATGAATTGTGGGTTTATGATCAAGTTTATCTATGAGAAATATTTGAATCTCATCTGAATTCTTTTATGTATGATTGAGTTATCTTTGCAAGTCTCTTTGAATTATCAGTTTCGTTTGGCCTACTAGATTGATCTTTCTTGCAATGGGAGAAGTGCTTAGCTTTGGGTTCAATCTTGCGGTGTCCTTTCCCAGTGACAGCAGGGGCAGCAAGGCACATATTGTATTGTTGCCATCGAGGATAAAAAGATGGGGTTTATATCATATTGCTTGAGTTTATCCCTTTACATCATGTCATCTTTCTTAATGCGTTACTCTGTTCTTATGACCTTAATACTCTAGATGCATGCTGGATAGCGGTCGATGTGTGAAGTAATAGTAGTACATGCGGGCAGGAGTCGGTCTACTTGCCGCGGACGTGATGCCTATATACATGATCATGCCTAGATAATCTCACAATTATTCGCTTTTCTATCAATTGCTCGATAGTAATTTGTTCACCCACCGTAATACTTATGCTATCTTGAGAGAAGCCACTAGTGAATCCTATGGCCCCCCGGGTCTATCTTTTATCATATAAGCTTTCAATCTACTTTTGTTTGCATCTTTAATTTTCCAATCTATATTATAAAATACCAAAAATATATTTATCTTATCATATTATCTCTATCATATCTCACTTTCGCAAGTGGCCGTGAAGGGATTGACAACCCCTTTATTGTGTTGGTTGCGAGTTCTTTGTTTGTTTGTGTAGGTGCGTGGGACTTTTGAGGAGCCTCATACTGGATTGATACCTTGGTTCTCAAAAACCGAGGGAAATACTTACGTTACTATTGCTGCATCACCCTTTCCTCTTCAAGGAAAACCAACACAAGCTCAAGACATAGCAAGAAGGATTTCTGGCGCCGTTGCCGGGGAGGTCTTCGCTCAAGTCAAGACATACCAAGTACCCATCACAAACTCATCTCCCTCGCATTTACATTATTTGCCATTTGCCTCTCATTTTCGTCTCCCCCACTTCAACCTTGCCGTTTTATTCGTCCTCTCTTTCCCAATCTTCTCCTCTCTCTTTCGCTTGCCTTTTTCTGTTTGCTCGTGTGTTAGCTTGTTCACCTTGTCATTATGGCTAGTCCTTTGTCCGCTCCTTTGTCCCCCGAGTTTGAAGTTCTTCACTTCAAGCAAAGGCAAGGAGAAAATTTAAAAGATGCTTGGTATAGGATGATAGAGTCTTATCGTAATTGCACCTTAGAGGTAAATTTCAGGATTTTACTTTGCAATTTTTATGTTGGACTAGATATGTCCAACAGACAACTCTTGGATTGTAGTGCCAAGGGTAATTTTATCGAAGTTGACCCCAATTTTGCTCATGGAATAATAAAGGGAATAGTGGGTACACTATCTCAAAAAGGGGGAGCACAACCTACCCAAGTAGAGACACAAGTTTTCGGAAAGATTTGCGAAGTAGCAATTTTTTTACAAAAGTCTCTTGAACCCCTCAAGAGTATTAGTGGACATCTCCACCGCATGAATATGTTGATTACTCTTTGCAATAAGCGGTTGGATGCTTTAGATCTTAAAATTTCCGAATATGAAGGGAAACATAAAGAACCTCCCGGTTTCGAGCGTGATTCCACTAAGAAATTGAAAATTAAAGATGGCACTACTGAGATCTATCTTCACTTTTATTCCTAGCTAGGGGCGTTAAACGATAGCGCTAGTTGGGAGGCAACCCAATTTTATTTGTGTTTTTTGTTTTTGTTTTTGTTTAGTAATAAGTTTTGCATCTACCTTCTGTTTAGATGTGTTTTTATGTTTTAATTAGTGTTTGTGTCAAGTAGAACCTATGGGATAACCTATGGTGATAGTTAATTTGATTCTGCTGAAAATCAGAAACTTTGCGCGCACGAAACTAGTTTTGTTAAATCACAGAAACGTGCTTTTACGTTGATTCTTTTTTCTGTAGATCAATAGACAAATTTTCCAGGACTTCCTATTTTGGTAGGATTTTAAGAGTACGAGAAGTATACGTGGGTTACAGATTGGTAAAGACTGTTCTATTTTTAACAGATTCTTTTTTTCGTGTGTTGTTTGCTTATTTTGATGTATCTATGGCTAGTATTAAGTGGTATGAACCATAGAGAACTTGGAATACAGTAGGTTTAATACCAACATAAACAAAGAATGAGTTCATTACAGTACCTTATGTAGTGGTTTTGCTTTCTTTCACTAACAGAGCTTATGAGATTTCCTGTTGAGTTTTGTGTTGTGAAGTTTTGAAGTTTTGGGTAAAGATTTGATGGACTATGGAGTAAGGAGTGGCAAGAGCCTAAGCTTGGGGATGCCCATGGCACCCTAAGATATTCAAGAATAGCCAAAAGCCTAAGCTTGGGGATGCCCTCGGAAGGCATCCCCTCTTTCGTCTTCGTTCATCGGTAACTTTACTTGGAGCTATATTTTTATTCGCCACATGATATGTGTTTTGGTTGGAGCGTCGTGTATGATATTAGTTTTTGCTTTTTAGTTCTCCACAGTCATCCTTGCTGTACACACCTTTTGGGAATAAGCCCACTTGATTAGAATTTATTAGAATACTCTATGTGCTTCACTTATACCTTTTGAGCTTGATAGTTTTTGCTCTAGTGCTTCACTTATATCTGTTAGAGCACGGCGGTGGATTAATTTTGAAGAAATTGTTGATCTCTCATGCTTCATTTATATTATTTTGAGAGTCTCTTAGAACAGCATGGTATTTGCTATGGTTATAAAATTGGTCCTAGAATGGTAGGCATCCAAGTTGGGTATAATAAAAATTATCATAGAAAGTGAATTGGATGCTATGATCAATTTGATACTTGATAATTGTTTTGAGATATGGAGGTAGTGATATTAAAGTCATGCTAGTTGGGTGATTATGAATTTAAAGAATGCTTGTGTTGAAGTTTGTGATTCCCGTAGCATGCACGTATGGTGAACCGCTTTGTGATGAAGTTGGAGCACAATTTTATTTATTGATTGTCTTCCTTATGAGTGGCGGTCGGAGACGAGCGATGGTCTTTTCCTACCAATCTATCCCCCTAGGAGCATGCGTGTAATACTTTGTTTTTGATGACTTTTAGATCTTTGCAATAAGTATATGAGTTCTTATGACTAATGTTGAGTCCATGGATTATACGCACTCTAACCCTTCCACCATTGCTATCCTCTCTTGTACCGTGCAACTTTCGCCGGTACCATACACCCACCATATACCTTCCTCAAAACAGCCACCATACCTACCTATTATGGCATTTCCATAGCCATTCCAAGATATATTGCCATGCAACTTTCCATCGTTCCGTTTATATGACACGCATCATCATTGTCATATTGCTCTCATGTAGTTGACATCGTATTTCTGGCAAGGCCACCTTCATCATTTTTAATACATGTCGCTCTTGATTCATTGCATATCCCGGTACACCGCCGAAGGCATTCATATAGAGTCATATCTTGTTCTAAGTATTGAGTTGCAATCTTGAGTTGTAAGTAAATAAAAGTGTGATAATCTTTTAGAGCATTGTCCCAGTGAGAAAAGGATGATGGAGACTACGATTCCCCCACAAGCCGGGATGAGACTTCAAACTAAAAAAAAGAGAAAAAAAAAGAGAAAGGCAAAAAAAAGAAAGACCCCAAAAAAAGAGAAAGAAAAAAAAGAAGAAGAAAAAAAAGAAAGAAAAAAAATGAGAGAAAAAGAGAGAAGGGACAATGCTACTATCCTTTTTACCACACTTGTGCTTCAAAGTAGCACCATGATCTTCATGATAGAGAGTCTTCTATGTTGTCACTTTCATATACTAGTGGAATTTTTCATTATAGAACTTGGCTTGTATATTCCTATGATGGGTTTCCTCAAAATGCCCTAGGTCTTCGTGAGCAAGCAAGTTGGATGCACACCCACTTAGTTTATTTTATTGAGCTTTCATACATTTATAGCTCTAGTGCATCCATTGCATGGCAATCCCTACTCACTCACATTGATATCTATTAATGGGCATCTCCATAGCCCGTTGATATGCCTAGTTGATGTGAGACTATCTTCTCCTTGTTTGTCTTCTCCACAACCACCATTCTATTCCACATATAGTGCTATGTCCATGGCTCACGCTCATGTATTGCGTGAAAGTTGAAAAAGTTTGAGATTACTAAAGTATGAAACAATTACTTGGCTTGTCATTGGGGTTGTGCATGATTAAATACTCTGTGTGATGAAGATAGAGCAACAGCCAGACTATATGATTTTGTAGGGATAACTTTCTTTAGCCATGTTATTTTAAGAAGACATGATTGCTTTGATTAGTATGCTTGAAGTATTAATATTTCTTATGTCAATATAAAATTTTATTTTAAATCATTTGGATCTGAACATTCATGCCACAATAAAGAAAATTACATTGAGAATTATGCTAGGTAGCATTTCACATCAAAAATTCTGTTTTTTTATCATTTACCTACTCGAGGACGAGCAGGAATTAAGCTTGGGGATGCTTGATACGTCTCCAACGTATCTATAATTTTTGATTGTTCCATGCTATTATATTACCTGTTTTGGATGTTTACGGGCTTTACTTTACACATTTATATCATTTTTGGGACTAACCTACTAACCGGAGGCCCAGTCCATATTGTTTTTTTCCTATTTCAGTATTTCGGAGAAAAGGAATATCAAATGGAGTCCAAATGCAATGAAACCTCCGGGAGCGTGATTTTTGGAACGAACGTGATCCAGAGGACTTGGAGTGCAAGTCAAGAAGCAGCCGAGGCAGCCACGAGGGTGGAGGGCGTGCCCACCCCTACAGGGCATGCCCCCTATATCGTGGGCCCCTCGGGCAGCCACCGACCTACTTCTTCCTCCTATATATACCCACATACCCCGAGAACATCAGAACGAGCCACGAAAACCTAGTTCCACCGCCGTAACCTTCTGTATCCGCGAGATCCCATCTTGGAGCCTTTGCCGGCGCTCCGCCGGAGGGGGAATCAACCACGGAGGGCTTCTACATCAACACCATAGCCCCTCCGATGAGTTGTGAGTAGTTTACCACAGACCTTCGGGTCCATAGTTATTAGCTAGATGGCTTCTTCTCTCTTTTTGCATCTCAATACCATGTTCTCCCCCTCTCTTGCGGAGATCTATTCAATGTAACTCTTTTTGCGGTGTGTTTGTCGAGATCCGATGAATTGTGGGTTTATGATCAAGTTTATCTATGAGAAATATTTGAATCTCCTCTGAACTCTTTTATGTATGATTGAGTTATATTTGCAAGTCTCTTCGAATTATCAGTTTGATTTGGCCTACTAGATTGATCTTTCTTGCAATGGGAGAAGTGCTTACCTTTGGGTTCAATCTTGCGGTGTCCTTTCCCAGTGATAGCAGGGGCAGCAAGGCACGTATTGTATTGTTGCCATCGAGGATAAAAAGATGGGGTTTATATCATATTGCTTGAGTTTATCCCTCTACATCATGTCATCTTTCTTAATGCGTTACTCTATTCTTATGAACTTAATACTCTAGATGCATGCTGGATAGCGGTCGATGTGTGAAGTAATAGTAGTAGATGCAGGCAGGAGTCGGTTTACTTGTCGCGGACGTGATGCCTATATACATGATCATGCCTAGATAATCTCATAATTATTCGCTTTTCTATCAATTGCTCGATAGTAATTTGTTCACCCACCGTAATACTTATGCTATCTTGAGAGAAGCCACTAGTGAATCCTATGGTCCCCGGGTCTATCTTTTATCATATAAGCTTTCAATCTACTTTTATTTGCATCTTTACTTTTTCAATCTATATTATAAATACCAAAAATATATTTATCTTATCATATTATCTCTATCATATCTCACTTTCGCAAGTGGCCGTGAAGGGATTGACAACCCCTTTATTGTGTTGGTTGCGAGTTCTTTGTTTGTTTGTGTAGGTGCGTGGGACTTTTGAGGAGCCTCCTACTGGATTGATATCTTGGTTCTCAAAAACTGAGGGAAATACTTATGTTACTATTGTTGCATCACCCTTTCCTCTTCAAGGAAAACCAACGCAAGCTCAAGACGTAGCACTTACCAGCCGACTGGCGCCGGCTACGGCACCCTCCTTACGCTGCCGCCCATCGGCGGTTATGGTCCACCCGTCCCGGCGCCACCCTACGGGGGCCTCCCGCTGCCGCCTTCCCTCGGTGGTTATGGCCCACCCGCCCCGGCGCCGCCCTACGAGGGCCTCCCGCCGCCGCCGGTACCTATGTCATGGGACCCCACCCTCCTCGCCGCCCAGCACTCCGCGTCGTCGCCGAGTAGCTCTGTCGGTGGAGGAGACTGGTACATGGACTCAGGTGCTACTACGCACATGACAGCTCATCCCGGTAACCTAACCTCCTCCACTCCTGGTCGCACACCCACTCGTATCACCGTCGGCAACGGCTCCTCCTTACCTATCACTCATATCAGTAGCACTAGTTTTCCCTCCACTTCCACACCCATTACTATGTCTAATGTTCTTGGTTCACATGAATTAGTCACCAACCTAGTTTTCGCTCGTCGTCTTACTAGTCAGAACCCACTTACTGTAGAATTTGATGGTGTTGGCTTTTCTGTGAAAGATGCCCGTACCCGGATGATCCTTCACCGATGTGATAGTCCCGATCAGCTCTACCCCGTGCACGCCGGCGCTCCACCTCCACACCAGTCGCCCTTGCCGCCGGCGTTGACCTCTGGCATGCTCACTTGGGCCACCCCAACCCCACCGTGTTACGTCAAATTCTTAGGAGTTTCTCTTTCTCATGTAACAAGCTCGACGAGCACTCTTGTGAGGCCTGTCGCTTAGGCAAGCATGTTCATCTTCCCTTTAGTGCGTCCACTTAAGTTTCCACTTTTCCGTTTCAGTTGCTTCATAGTGATGTTTGGACATCTCCCATTGCGAGTAACACGGGCTATCTATACTACTTGGTGATCTTAGATGATTATTCTCATTATGTGTGGACTTTTCCTCTTCGTCATAAATCTGATGCTTTAGCCACACTCACCGCCCTTTTATTCCTATGTCACCACCCAGTTCGGTCGCCCCATACTCGCACTCCAAATTGATAACGGAAAAGAGTTTGAAAACGCCGCTCTTCGCACACTTCTTGCCTCTCACGGCACCACCTTCCATCTGACTTGCCCCTACACTTCCCAGCAGAACGGCCGCACCGAGCGCATTCTCTGCACTCTTAATGACTGCGTTCACATGTTACTCTTTCACTCTAACGTGCCCGCTCTGTTTTGGCCCGATACCCTCGCTACCGCCACTCTCTTAGTTAACATTCGTCCGTGTCGCCCTCGGTGGAACTACGCCCCTCACCACCTTCTCTTCGGCACACCACCGTCCTATGATGGTCTCCGCATCTTCGGGTGTCTTTGTTATCCTAGCACCGCGTCCACCACGCCACACAAGCTCACACCACGATCCTTCCCATGCATCTTCCTTGGCTACCCTCCTAACACCAAAGGTTACCGGTGCTACGATCCTGTCACTCATCGTGTGTACACCTCGAGGCACGTGTACTTTGTCGGGACAGTGTTTCCTTTTTTTCAGGTTCCTCCGGCTTCGGCCCCTTCGGCGCCGCCCCCCGCGCCCCCTTCATGGAGCGATGCGTGGCGGCACCCCCCGGCACGACGCCTTCTGCCACCACCACCCGGCTTCATGACTCCCTTCCCCGAGGTCAAGTCCGAGCGGGCCCCCGGGTCCCCGTCTCCCTCATACGAGGTTGAGCCCGATACCCCGCCCGCCACCCCTGCGACGGGGTCGACGTCAACCTTGCCCGTCACCTCTTCCACTGTCGGATCAGCCGGCGCTGCTGTCACCGCGGCACCCTCCGCCGCCGCCGCTGCGGCCTCCGCCACCATGGCACCCACCGGCCCTGCAGCCCCGTCCCTTTGTATGACTACCCATGCCCGAGCAGGAGTGCTTCGGTCTAGCATGTGCTACTCCGCCGACGAGTATGTGTGCGCCGCCTCGACGTCGACACCATCACCCGTCCCCACCTTCGCTTGTGCTGCCCTTCGGGATCCCCATTGACTAGCTATGATGCAGGAGGAGTTCGATGCCCTACAGCGCAACCGCACGTGGCAGCTTGTTCTGCGACCCCCTCATGCCAACATCATCTCTAGCAAGTGGGTGTTTCGCCACAAGACTCGCCCGGACGGTTCACTCGAGCGCTACAAGGCTCCGTGGGTGGTTCGTGGTTTTCGGCAGCGCGCGGGCGTGGACTTCACCGACACCTTCGCCCCGGTTGTGAAACCGGGCACGATTCGCGCCATACTCCAGCTGGCGGTCTCGTGCGCCTGGCCTGTGCACCAGTTGGATGTCTCCAATGCCTTCTTGCATGGCCATCTCGCCGAGCAAGTGTTCTGTGAGCAGCCCACTAGTTTCATCGATGCCGAGCGCCCCGACTTTGTGTGCTTGCTTCCCATTTTCTTTATGGGTTGAAGCAGGCGCCTCGGGCTTGGTACCAGCATATCGGAGCCTTCCTGCAGTCTCTGGCATTTCAGTCCACTCGCTTCGATGCCTCACTCTTCATGTATCATCAGGGAGCTGACACTGCATATCTGATGCTCTACGTCGATGACATCATCCTCACGGCGTCCGCCCCCGATCTCCTTCAGCGGCCGACTGCTCGTCTTCATGTTGAGTTCGCGCTCAAGGACTTGGGGCACCTACACTACTTTCTCGGCATCAAGGTGATCCGCCGGGCTGATGGATTCTTTCTGCATTAGCAGAAGTATGCCCACGAGCTCCTGGAGCATGCTGACATGCTTAACTGCAAGCCGGCGCCCAGCCCCGTCGACACGAAGGCGAAGGTATCGCTCCGTTGTTGGTGCTTTATAGTACCTGATTTCATGGTTCTAATACTGACAGTAGAAAGGGGGGGTAGGTATGGAGAGGCAAGATCTCAGCTATGGCGAAGGTGTACACACATGATTTACGAGTTCAAGCCCTTCTAGGAGGAAGTAATAGCCCTACGTCTCGAAGCCCGCAGGCGGTCGACTGGATTATATGTGTGTGATGTTACAGGGGGTGCGAATCCTT
Organism: Triticum aestivum; assembly: GCF_018294505.1. NCBI lineage: Eukaryota > Viridiplantae > Streptophyta > Magnoliopsida > Poales > Poaceae > Triticum > Triticum aestivum. The sequence continues at coordinate 130,586,785 of NC_057807.1, read as the reverse complement.
GTCTCAGAGGAGGGGGGTGGCGGCTTATATAGAGTGCGCCAGGACCCCAGCCATCCTCCATTACAAGGGACTTAATGTACATAAAGTAGGGGCGTTACTGATAATGCCAGCCTTAAGTGTTATTAATGATCTTAAAGACTACGGAGTGAATGTCCGATCATTGCAATGCTGAGTGACTCCTGGCCTTCAGTAGGTCGAGTGATTCCTCATATGGTCGAGTGACAACAGGCAGGGGGGATGTCCGAGTGATATGACTGGTCGAGTGGATTGCACTCGACGTCCCTGACCGGGGGTTCTTCGCTGCCTCTTGGACTTCTTATCTTCTAGGGTAGTGACCTTGGGTAGGACGTATAGGTCAGGCCTATGACCCTACCCCAGGTCTGTATCCTCATCAGTAGCCCCCGAATGGATTGAGGTTCGAATGGAAAGTAGGCTGAAGTTAATCTTGTTCCGAGCTTCGAGTCTCGCGAGTGTTTTACGCAGGACGGAAGGCTCACGTTGGTACTTCAGCATTGATTCAGTCGCCTTGATCCATTCAAAGAGTTGTCGACTAAACTTGTTGCATCATCTGCCGAGTGCTATCTTGGGGTGCAGAATCCTTGGCGCGATTGATTGCAGTGTATCCTGGATTTCACGGGATACGAAATTTCGGGGAAGCGCGCGGGATGGGGCGCGCCGAAGTAAGCGGGGTGCATAAACAGTAGTGCCTCGATTTCTGCGCCACCATTTTTGCCACGTACGTTGCGCGCGACTGTTGCGGGATTTGAAAGGATCGCCTGGTCCCACGCGTCAGCCACTCATAATCAGCCCTTTATAAGGCGACGGGGCCGAGGCCTCTGCACTGTGCACGCCCGTTTCTCTTTCTTCTTCCTCTGCTTCTTCACTGCATCTAGTTCTTCTGCTCTCGACGTTCCCGCTCTGCCGCCATGGTGAAGGACAAGACGGCGGCGCTGGAGCGCTCGAAGAAGGTGACGGGGGCGGTGAAAGGCAAGAAGCAGAACCGCAGGTCGTCATCGCGCGCGGGGCTGCCACCAGGCTGGATCCAGGGTGATTGGATCCGCTCTTTGCTCCGGCAAGAAGATCTGGATGAGCTGGCGGAGTCCGAGCTGATCGCCACAGGTGCAGCAAGGCTGCCTGAGGGGGAGACGGAGCCGCACCCTTGACCGGGTGAGTGTGTACTGCTCGCCACCCACGTCGACCGGTGTTTTTCGCTCCCTCCGCATCCTTTCTTCCCGGGCTTCCTGAACTTCTTTGGTGCCCAACTCCACCATTTTTCTCCCAATACCATTACGTACCTTGCCGCGTTCATGTCGATGTGTGAAAACTTTTTGGGGTGTCGACCGCACTGGGGCCTTTTCAAACATATCTTCACCATCCGTTCCCAGTTGGTGAAGAAAGCGAAAACGAGTGACTCGAAGACCCATGTCATCCAGATGTGTGGGGGTTTGGGTATCCAAAAGAGGCATATGAGTTCTTTCCCTGCCATGACTCTCCCTGAATCGGTTAGAGGTTGGTAGTCGACCTGGTTCTACTGCCAGGACCTCCCAACTCCAGGTTAGTCGACTGGCCTTCCCCACTTCACTTTTGACCGTGTCCAGACTCCTTCTCCACTGAAAGTGACTGCTGCTGAGAACGTGTAGACGAAGATGTTGGTTGAAAAAGTGGTCTAGCTGATTAATGAGGGTGTCATTGGCATGGACCTGCTGGAAGTATTCCTCAGTCGACGCATCCAGCCTCTTCAGGCCCATGACCATCCCATGTGGCTGTACTCTAGGTCCGACGACACCGCTCGTGTTCATCCAGAGGAAGTGCCAGCCAAGACCGTGGCCATGTGGTTGAAGAGCATTACTGGCGACCAGGACAATCCCATAGGAGCCAGGAGAGTCATCCCCTTCAGTGACGACAATCAGCCCGAGAAGGTATGTTCTTTATTCCGACTGTCTTTGCATACACATCCTGACTGGTCTTGATCTCGACGGACTTTTACTCAACTTTTTGTCTTGTAGGTTTTCACTGACATGTATTCGATGCCCAACGGTGAACAAGCTCTGGAGCAGGACTAGTAGGGAGATGCCAGAACGGAGGAGAGTGGTGAATGGGAATCTTCGGATGAAGACGATGAGGAGGAGAGCGAGGAGTCAGACGACGAGGAAGAAGTCGACTCGCCGCCGTGCTCCGAACACCGATCCAAGCAACACCATGACCCGGCGGGCGGGCGCGGAAACACTGTGGCTCCAAGTACCCACACGCAGAAGGGCACTCGGACGTCGACTCCGGAGCCGACAGAGAAGGTCACCAAGCAGCCCAAGGTTGCTCCTCCAAAGAGTCAGAAGACTTTGCCGCGGATCAAGATGGACGTCCCTGTTGCTTCGGGGTGAGTATCTTGCTTGCATTTATCTAGGCCGACTGAAGTTTTTGTTCTGACCAAACGGATCATGTATCTTTCTAGCCCAACCTCTGCTGCAACTGACATGGATATCGGCAAAGCTCCAGGAAACGAGGAGACCGATGATGCGGCCACTTCCCGAGCTGGTAAGTCCATTCGACCAGGCTTCATTTAGTCGAGTGGGTTTTCAGTCGGCTGAATTTCCAATGTTTCTCTCTCTGCATTTCCGCGAGAGGTCGTCGTGCTTCCTGATGATGATGAAGAAGAAGTGCCTCTACAGGAGAGGAGGAGGAGAGGTGGGGGCTCGAGCAGGAGAAAGCTTGATGTTCAAGTCCCTCAGTCAATGCCGACGCTTGAGGCGGTGGTCAAGCGTTCCAGGGATCCGGTTCGGACCAACGTCACATTTGCCAGCCCGTTGACGACCAATCGTCCATCGGGGTTGACTTCTCGGTTACTGCCGCTCCAGTGCAACTCCACTCGTCTGACCCAGTAGCTGCTTCGGCTGTCTTGGAGCCATCACTCTTCGCTGCATATTAGACCCCAGACGATTTGCCAAGTGCTGCCAGTGAGGCTCTTCGCCAGGTGAACCTTGTCATGGAGCAGGTGAAGGTGATGCACGAGGCTAGTCAGGTGGCTTATAACGCCAGCGCCGCCCTGCAGACCAATGTTAAGGTTAGCGAACTCCGATTGGACTTTTGGATGCTGTTTTATATCCGATCACCCACTGGGGTGTGCCTGTGTTTAGAGTTTAGGAAATCTTCCACTTCACTCAACTCGTGCTGAGTCTTAGTAATCTGTCCGGACCAGTGGGGGCACGCTGAGTGCACCCACTGGTTGTAGTCCCCGAGACCACGGTCAACTACTAGCAGTCGGCTAAGGTCTTAGAATCTTCTCTCTTTTTTTTGACTCATGCTGGGCAGACCATGCTGAGTGTTGATCTAAACCAGTGGGGGCACGCTAAGTGCACCCACTGGGTGTAGTCCCCGAGACTACTGTTGAATATTTGATTCGGCAGTAGTCTTAGAGTAACTTTTCACTGTAATTGTCTCTTATTTCTATCGACTGACATATCTATCTAGCTGGCTGCAGAGGTCTTGTGATCTTGGAGCTCGGCTTTCCGAGTTAAAGAAGAAGCATATCAGCGTTGAACTTGATCTTGAACTCGCAAAGAAGAACCTCAAGACTGCTCAAGAAGAAATGACCATCATGGGAGGTAACCAATCGACTCTTACCCACCTAGTAGCTCGCGTCTTTCACTGATTTTCTTTCAGTCTCTTTGAACCGAGTGACTTCACACAAGCAGATGTGCGTAGTGAAAACCGTCAACTTCAGGCTCGTCTGAAGAGTGTTGTTTCTTTAGAGAGAATGAAGGAAGCTTTGGAGAAGAAGGACCAGGACCTTGCTGCTGCTCAGAAGGAAGCACATGAGAAGACAACGCTTGCGGACAGGAAGCTGGCTTAAGTCGGCAAGTTGAAAGAGGAGAACGCGAAGTTGAAGACCGCCATCTCAGAAGCCAACCGAGAAGTCGAGCAACTGAAGAAGGACAAGGAGAACCTGACCACTGAAGTTGGAAGCCTCAGAGCCAAGACAGGCAGGCTAGAGTCCTATCTTGGACAACTTGTCGCAAAACTAGTTCTGAAGCTTGAAGGTACAGCCGCTCGACTGGTTTAATTGTCATCGATTGAAGTATGTTGTAATATTGTCGACTCACTATCTTTCATGATGGAACAGAACTTTGTCAGGATTTTGAAGCTGAAACCGGGTGGTCGAGACAGGTCTTGACCCCATTAATTGTCCCATGAAAGATGGCATTGCGATGAACTTGCTGCGGTTGGAATCATGCTTGGACGGCGCTGTTGCCTATCTGGCTCGATTGAAGGCGGCGATGACCTGGGTGGAAGCCGAATTCTGGCCTCAGGCGGAACTTTCTCAAGACCTCAAGTCGCTGATGACTCGACTCAATCAGGTTCCTGGTCGAGTGCAAGAGTGGAAGAAGTCATCCGCTCATTGTGGCGCTGACGTCGCCCTATCACTGGTTCGAGTGCGCTGCAAGGATGCCAGAGAAGACAAGTTGGCAGCTCTAAAGGTTATGAATGCTAAGAAGCACACTTTCCAGTCCTTCATGGACACCTTCCTTGAGGCTGCCACTCGTATTGCGGACAACATTGACCTTGACAGCTTCTGCGATCCAACCATCCCCTCTCCCGCCGAGTGATCGAAAAAACATTATGCTTCACCCTCATTTGCCTCGGAATGCTGAGTGATTTTGTAATCGTTGAAACTCCTTCGGGCTGACGCCCAAGTACTTCTAATTTGCGGTTAGAAACCTTTGGATTTATCTGAACTTGGCCTATCTTTGAATATGTTGTGTTCGTCTTCGAGCGAAACTCGTTCTTCACTCGGATTGGATTTTTGTACTCTCGATGCAGCTTCTGAGGAAGAGGCTGCAGTTGACCTGTTGGACGAGCCTTGAGCGGTATTGATCGGCTCATCAGCGAGGCACTCAACAATGGCCTTGACATTCCTGGAAGCAGTTCGCCTTGGCCCTAGCTGTTGGATGAGCCTTTGGCAGCATTGATCAGCTCATCAGCGAGGCATTCAACAATGGTCTTGATGTTCCTGAAAGCAGCTCGCCTTGGCGTCAGCTGTTGGATGAGCCTTTGGCAGCATTGATCAGCTCATCAGCAAGGGATTCAGCAATGGTCTTGACGTTCCTGAAAGCAGCTCGCCTTGGCGGCAGCTGTTGGATGAGCCTTTGGCAGTGTGTACAATCTCGTCCTTCTTCTTGACGGTGCAGCCCCGGGGGGAGGGGTCGTGGTTGACCCATACCACTCGGTTGGGTCTTTCAAACTTAGGCGAGTACTAGACTGCAGCTAAGCCTCCGAGTGAGAGGATTGCTTGCCACTCGGTAGGATTTTTATATTTAGGCGAGTACTGCACTGCAGCTAAGCCCCCGAGTGAGAGGATTGCTCGCCACTCGGTAGGATTTTTTATACTTAGGCGCGTACTGGACTGCAGCTAAGCCCCCGAGTGAGAGGATTGCTCGCCACTCGGTTGGATTTTTTATACTTAGGCGAGTACTTGACTACAGCTAAGCCCCTCGAGTGAGAGGATTGCTCGCCACTCGGTAGGATTTTTTATACTTAGGCGAGTACTGGACTGTAGCTAAGCCTCTGAGTGAGAGGATTGCTCGCCACTCGATAGGATTTCTTATACTTAGGCGAGTACTGGACTGCAGCTAAACCCCCGAGTGAGAGGATTGCTTGCCACTCGGTAGGATTTTTTATACTTAGGCGAGTACTGAACTGCAGCTAAGCAGTGCGCACAATCTCGTCCTTCTTCTTGACGGTGCAACCCCGGGGGAAGGGGTCGTGGTCGACCCGTACCGTTCAGCAGGATCTTTCAAACTTAGGCGAGTACTGGACTGTGGCTAAGCCCTCGAGTGAGAGGCTGGCTCACCATTCGGTAGGATTTTTTATACTTAGGCTAGTACTGGACTGCAGCTAAGCCTCCGAGTGAGAGGCTGGCTCGCCACTCGGTAGGATATTTTTAAACACTTAGGCGAGTACTGGACTGCAGCTAAGTCCCCGAGTGAGAGGCTGGCTCGCCACTCGTAGGATTTTTCAAACTTAGACGAAACGGATTCGCAACTAAGCCCCCGAGTGAGAGGCTGGCTCACCGTTCGGTAGGATTTTTCAAACTTAGGCGAACGGATTCGCAGCTAAGCCCCCGAGTGAGAGGCTGGCTCACCAATCGGTAGGATTTTTCTTTTCAACTTAGGCGAAACGGATTCGCAGCTAAGGCACCCACTGGGGGATTTTAGAACATGCAAAAAATGAACAACAATCATTCGAAAGACTATAAAATCATGTCTTTGATAATCAAACTAAAAGTTATTTCTTATTACATCTCAATAGTCTGAATGCTTAAGAGTAAAAGGGGCGGAGCAGTTCCGCATTCCAAGCGCGTGGCTCATATTTATTGTGCTTGACGTTGAAAATACGACATGCTCCGTTGTGGAGCACTTTGGTGACGACGAAGGGGCCTTCCCAAGCAGGAGCGAGCTTGTGTGGTTTCTGCTGGTCCACTCGGAGAACCAAGTCTCCCTCCTGAAATGCCCGACCCCTTACATTTCTGGCTCGACGCAGGTCTTGTTGATAGATGGTCGACCGAATCAAGTCCATCTCTCTTTCTTCTTCCTGGAGATCAACTGCATCTTGCCGAGCCTGTTCTGCTTCATCTTCTGAGAAGAGCTCGACCCGTGGCGCATTGTGAAGCAAATCACTCGGGAGTACAGCTTTGGCTCCGTAGACTAAGAAGACTGGAGTCCGTCCAGTCGACCGATTAGGAGTTGTCCTCAATCCCCAAAGTACTGATGAAAGTTCGTCGACCCAGGCTCCTGCTGGATGCTTGAGGTCACGCATCAATCGGGGTTTCAGTCCTTTGAGAATCAATCCATTTGCTCTTTCAGCCTGCCCATTCGACTGAGGATGGGCGACTGAAGCGCAATTGACCCTTATGCCTTGGGAAGCACAAAAGGCTCTAAACTCGTCAGCGTCGAAGTTTGACCCATTATCCATGATGATGTTGTGTGGAACACCATATCTGAATGTCAATTCTCTGATGAAGCTTACAGCTATACTCGCTTCAAGGTTTTTAATGGGCTTGGCTTCAATCCATTTGGTAAACTTGTCGACTGCTACCAGCACATGGGTAAATCCACTCCTGCCGGTCCTTAGAGGTCCAACCATATCCAAACCCCAGACAGCGAAAGACCAGACGAGTGGAATAGTCTTCAGAGCTGACGCGGGCTTATGGGACATGTTGGAGTAGAACTGACAACCTTCACATTTGTCTACTATTTCTTTTGCCATCTCGTTGGCATGTGGCCAGTAAAATGCGGCTCAGTATGCTTTGGCCACGATGGTCCGAGAGGATGCATGGTGACCACAGGTCCCTGAGTGAATATCGTTGAGGATCATTCGGCCTTCTTCTGGCATGATGCATTTTTGGCAGACTCTAGTTACACTTTCTCTGAACAACTGACCTTTGATCACGGTAAAGGCTTTAGATCGTCAGACGATCTGTCGAGCCTCTTCTTCATCCTATGGAAGTTCTTTCCTAAGAATGTACGCGACGTATGGCACTGTCCAGTCGGGAGTGACGACCAAAACCTCCATGACTAAATCAACCACGGCTGGGATTTCGACTTCAGTCAGATTTGTGGCGCTCTTAGGCTGTGGGGACTCTTGAATGAAAGGATCTTCCTGAACTGAAGGTGAATGAATATGCTCCAAAAACACATTGCTGGGAATGGCCTCTCTCTTAGATCCTATCTTCGCCAATTCATCTGCGGCTTGATTTTTCAGTCGGGGTATATGGTGAAGCTCCAACCCTTCAAACTTCTTTTCCAGCTTTCTTACTGCATTGCAATAACCAGTCATGGCGGGGCTCCTGACATCCCATTCTTTCATCACTTGATTAACCACCAAATCTGAGTCACCGTAGACCATAAGGTGACGGACGCTGAGTGAAATGGCCATACGCAACCCGTACAAAAGTGCCTCATATTCAGCTTCATTGTTGGAGGAGTCAAAATGAATCTGGAGGACATAACTAAGCTTGTCTCCACGGGGGGATACCAACACTACCCCAGCCCTGGAGCCATTTAGCATCTTGGAGCCATCGAAGAACATGGTCCAGTGTTCCGAGTTAACTTGAGTCGGCAGTTGCTGCTCAATCCACTCAGCAAGGAAATCTGCGATTGCTTGGGACTTGATAGCTTTCATTGCCTCAAACTTGATATCCAATGGAAGGAGTTCAATCGCCCATTTTGCCACTCGACCAGTTGCATCTTTGTTGTTCAGAATTTCAGATAATGGTGCGTCGCTGACGACTGTAATGGAGTGATCAAAGAAATAGTGTGCAACCTTCTTCATGGTCATGTAGATTCCATAGACAAGCTTCTGATAATGTGGATATCGCTGCTTGGATGGAGTCAAAACTTCAGAGAGATAATACACTGGGCACTGAACTTTGTAAGCCTTTCCTTCTTCTTCCCGCTCGACCGTGAGTACTGTACTGACAACTTGTCCAGTGGCTGCAATATAAAGCAGTAAAGGCTCTTTGCTGATTGGCGCAGCAAGCACCGGCTGGGTGGAAAGCAGGGTTTTGAGCTCTGCAAACGCTGCGTCAGCTTCATCAGTCCACTCGAACTTATCAGATTTCTTCATCAATCAGTGAAGAGGTAAGGCCTTTTCACCGAGACGAGAAATGAACTGACTCAAGGCGACCAAACAACCAGTAAGCTTCTGAACGTCATGCACACGCACAGGGCGTTTCATTCGGAGGAGGTATCAACTTTTTTTGGATTTGCGTCGATCCCCCATTTGGAAACGAGGAAACCGAGTAACTTTCCACCTGGAACTCCGAATGTGCACTTTGACGGATTAAGCTTGATATCATACCTTCTTAGGTTGGCAAAGGTTTCTGCAAGGTCAGTCAGTAGGTCGGAACCTTTACGTGACTTGACCACAATGTCGTCCATGTATGCTTCCACATTCCGACTGATTTGAGTGAGCATGCACTTCTGAATCATCCTCATGAATGTGGCTCCAGCATTTCTAAGACCAAATGGCATGGTGACATAGCAAAAGCACCCAAATGGGATGATGAAGGCTGTTTTTATTTCATCGGGACCATACAGTCGGATCTGATGATACCCGGAATATGCATCTAAAAAAGACAAGCGCTCACACCCCGCAGTCGAGTCAACAATCTGATCGATGCGGGGGAGAGGGAAATGATCTTTCGGGCAGGCCCGATTGATATGCTTGAAATCGATGCACATACGAAGTGAATCGTCCTTCTTAGGGACCATGACTACATTGGCAAGCCACTCGGAGTGGTAGATCTCTCGGATGAACTCTGCTGCTAGGAGCCGAGCCACTTCCTCGCCAATTGCTTTTCTCTTCTGCACGGCGGACCGCCGAAGATGCTCTTTGACGGGTTTTACCTTGGGATCGACACGCAAACGGTGCTCAGCCAGTTCTCTGGGTACACCCGGCATGTCAGAAGGTTTCCATGCAAAGATGTCCCAGTTCTCACGGAGGAACTGGATGAGCGCTTCTTCCTATTTGCTGTCGAGTGTCGTTGAGATATGAGTCGGTGCGGCATTGGGATCAGTCGGGTGAATATGAATCGGCTTCGTTTCACCAGACGACTGAAATGCAGAATCTGTGGCAGGCTTCTTAGCTCGGAGCAAATCACTCGGATCTGCATTCTTCTGATATTCTTGAAATTCAACTGCTGCCATTTGTGCATCGGCAATTTTGGAACCCTTCTGGAAGCATTCCTCCGCTTTCTGCCGATTGCCAGTAACTGTGATCACACCTCTGGGGCCAGGCATCTTCAACTTGAGGTACACGTAACATGGTCGAGCCATAAAACGTGCGTAGGCAGGCCTACCTAGAATGGCATGATAAGCACTTTGGAAATCCACAACTTCAAATGTCAACTTTTTCTTACGGTAATTCTTGGAATCACCGAAAACCACGTCAAGGGCGATCTGGCCGAGTGATTCGGCTTTCTTTCCAGGGATAACACCGTGGAAACTCATATTGCTCTCGCTAAGTTTGGACATCGGAATGCCCATCCCCTTCAAGGTTTCAGCATAAAGGATATTCAGGCCGCTACCACCATCCATTAGCACTTTGGTCAGTCTAGTGCCTTCGACCACTGGGTCGACCACCAACGTTTACCTCCTAGGGGTGGCTATATGTGCAGGGTGATCAGACTGGTCGAATGTGATGGCTGTTTGAGACCATTTTAGGTATGTGGTCTTCGTTGCTGGGGCAACCATATTCACTTCTCTGTTGATAACTTTCAATCGACTCTTTCTCTCAACATCAGCAAAAATCATCAGGGTGGAATTGACTTTGGGATAACCGTCATCTTCCTCTTCGTCCTCGTCTTTGTCCGACTCTTTTTTCTTCTCATTGGGCTATTTCTCTTGGAACTGCTGGATCAGGAGTCGACATTGTCGAGTGGTGTGCTTAGGGTAAATCAGATTCCCCTCTTCATCTTTCTTCGTATGGATGTGACATGGTAAATCCAACACATCATTTCCTGTTTGATCCTTTACTTTCTTAGGGGTCCAGGGCTCCTTAGGTTTTCCTTTAAACTTTCCTTTAAACTTTCCTTGAACCACTGCCGCAATCTCACCGGGTGCTGCAGGCTCGGCCTTACGTTTCTGTTTTCGATTGGAATTACCCCCACCGGCATCTTGGCCGACTGGTTTACCCTTTTCGCTGCAGAGTCGATCCTCTTCTTCTCCATTAGCCTACCGGGTGGCTATTTCCATCATCCGAGTCAGAGTCATATCTCCAGTCCGACCGAACTTCAGGACCAGCTCTCGGTATTTAACGCCTTCCTTGAAGGCACACACTGCTTGGTGCTCTAATACATTTTCCACGGTGTGATGCAAAGTGATCCACCTCTGAATGAAATCTCTTAGAGTCTCACTCGGTTTCTACACACAATGCTGCAACTCTGTCAACCCCGCTGGTCACTTGCAAGTGCCCTCAAAAGTTCTGACGAACACTCGAGCAAGTTCTTCCCAACTATATATACTACCTGGGCTAACTGAGTCAACCACGCTCTGGCCAATCCTTCTAATATCAGGGGAAGATGTTTCATTGCCACTTCATCATTCCCGCCACCAATCTGCACAGCCACTCGGTAATCCTCAAGCCAAGTTTCAGGCTTGGACTCTCCAGTGAACTTACTGACTCCAGTCGCCAACCTGAAGTTGGGAGGAATCACTGCAGCCCTGATGGCTCTGCTGAAACACTCTAGACCCGAAACATGAACTCTGCTGCCAGTCGGACGATCTCTGCCAGGGTCTTCTCTGTGCGCTCTGTTCCAGTCGACTAGACCTTGAACAAGGATAGATCTTGCATCAAAGTCTGGCTCTCCTGGGTCGACTGGTGCTCTGCGCTCGCCACTGTGACGACATCTATAATCGTACTATCGAGGCACACATGATGCACTCCTCGGAGGAGGTGTGGGCACTCGACGACGATTGTCGCGGTCGAGTCGGTGATCTTGGACTTCACGCTACAGGGGTGATCTTGGACTGTGGGCCGACTGAACTGTATCCGCTACCACAGATCTGCTATGAATCCTATTCCGTGACTGAGACACTTCTGTGTTCTGTTCTCCTGCTGCTCGGAGTAAGACCCGGATCTACATCAAACCTCTGCCAGCCTCCGACTGGGAAGGTTGAATTGACTCTGCTATTCGGGCCACGGCTGTGAGATTTTGAATCGGAGTGTGGTATACCTTAGGTGGAGGCGGGAAAAGCTGTCGTCGACTGGACTCAGGGATCCGCTCCCGAGAACGCTCGTCGAGAGTGCGCTAAAGGTTCTCCAGTCGACTATGCTCAGCTAAATTAGACAAGCGCACCTCTTCCAAGGCCCGAGCCTCAGGGGTTTCTCCAACGATGGGCGTGTGGAGTGCATCCATGTTGCGGCAATGAAGTTCTTCCCTCTGCCGCGAAGAGAGGGGTTCGGGATGGTACTCCTCGTGGACGCGCGACGGATCGCCGCCACCATCCCCGCCGTCTTCGCGGCAGAAACCATGCGGACTACGTAGACCATCGACCATCAAGACTTCAGCCGCAGGGTCGCTGCTATCGCACTCGGATGTGGTCTCGGCGGAGCCAGTCAACAGATCGAATAGGCCGTGGAGAGTTTTGTCAGGCTCGATTGCCGCGACTTGATGGGTGGCTGAATGTCAAGCCACCGCGTGTTTCACCCACCGCTGAAGCCGCGACCGACCGGATCGCTTGCGGCAACGAACAACAGGGAGAGAAGACACCATCGGAGCCGACTGATACTGGGTCGACGGCTGACGGAGAAGGACGCCGCGAACGCACGAGCGAAAGTGCGTCGCCCCTCGGATGGGTAGCGCCTCGACGTCAAGGGGAGCTTCCTGAAGCCAAGCGGAGTCGTCGACGATGAAAACGAGCGCGCCGAGACGGATCTCGCGGCCCTCAGCCAATCCACCGCCGGAAATCATGATGATGGGGATCGGAAAAAGTTGCAACTTCACCAACAAGTCGCTAAGACACCTGCCCCACGGTGGGCGCCAGCTGTCGTGGTTCTAAGACTAACAGTAGAAAGGGGTTAGGTATGGAGAGGCAAGATCTCAGCTATGGCGAAGGTGTACACACATGATTTACGAGTTCAGGCCCTTCTCGGAGGAAGTAATAGCCCTATGTCTCAGTGCCCGGAGGCGGTCGACTGAATTATATGTGTGTGATGTTACAGGGGGTGCGAACCCTTGTCTCAGAGGAGGGGGTGGCTTATATAGAGTGCACCAGGACCCCAACCATCCTCCATTACAAGGGATTTAATGTACATAAAGTAGGGGCGTTACTAATAACGCCAGCCTTAAGTGTTATTAATAATCTTAAAGACTGCGGAGTGAATGTCCGACCGTTGCAATGCCGAGTGACTCCTGGCCTTCAGTAGGTCGAGTGATTCCTCATATGGCCGAGTGACAACAGGCAGGGGGGACGTCCGAGTGATATGACTGGTCGAGTGGATTGCACTCGACGTCACTGACCGGGGGTTCTTCGCTGCGTCTTGGACTTCTTATCTTCTAGGGTAGTGACCTTGGGTAGGACGTATAGGTCAGGCCTATGACCCTACCCCAGGTCTGTATCCTCATCACCTGACGCTGACTCGATCCGACCTGCAGTATGCTGTTCAGCAGGTGTGCCTCCACATGCACGCTCCGCGTGACTCCCACTGGATCTTGGTGAAGCGTATTCTCCGGTATATACGCGACACCATGTCTTTGGGGCTCACCCCGACGGCCTCCGCCTCCACCAACCTCGTGGCCTACTCGGATGCAGACTGGGCTGGCTGCCCCGACACTCGACGCTCCACGTCAGGCTACCGCGTCTACCTTGGGCTCTCGTTGATCTCTTGGTCATCGAAGCGGCAGCCCACGGTCTCCCGCTCCAGTGCCGAGGCAGAGTATCGCGCCGTGGCTAATGTCGTGGCCGAGTGCTCTTGGCTTCGTCAGTTGCTCGAGGAGTTGCTTTGTGATGTTCATAAGGCCACTCTTGTCTACTGCGATAACGTCAGCGCGGTCTACCTTTCCGCCAACCCGGTGCACCATCGACGTACGAAGCATATTGAGATCGATATTCACATCGTGCGCGAGCAAGTTGCCCTTGGCCGTGTTTGGGTTCTTCACGTGCCGACGTCGCAACAGTTTGCTAATGTGATGACTAAGGGATTGCCTACCTCCGTCTTCGAGGAGTTTCGGTCCAGTCTCTGTGTATCTGGCAACGCTTCGACTGCGCGGGGGGGGGGGGGGGGTGTTGAGTTGTACTTTGTGTTGTATGTATTACGTGTTGTGGCCCACCTCCTAGTTGTGTATAGTTGAGGTTGAGACCTACACTGTACTTATATATACGTGCACCAGCACCCCATCAATACAACGATTATAGTATTGCAAACATCTCTCTACAGTTTTATGCTGTTTGCTCGATAGAGATGCCGAGGGAGCCAGCTGCTGAGTGACAGATAAACAACGGAAAACCCGAAAGGTCACCGACAACTCCGTGTCTTTCAAGCTACAAGGCTACTGCATCTCAGGATCTGAGACCCTACAAACAAGTGAGGTCATGCGAGATTGTTTCTAATAATAGCCAGCCTATTTTAGAAATAGGACACAAAGTGAAACTGAGAAGGTGACTCCTAAACCAAGAGGTTTCAGCAACAGTTAGCCGCATTGCACTGGCGCGTGTCCCCTGGAGGAGACCGCCAACTTTCCGTAGGCCGGGACGGGAGGCCCGAGCCCGGCGAGCACATTCCGATGGCAGAAACCCGCTGTACGTTTGTTCGCAGCGTCGATGCTTCTCCCATGATAAAAATCTTTTGTCCCAGAATGTTACTGCAAATGATAACTGATCTGCAGACGATGCAGAAGAAGAGGTGAACGACCACCCGATCGAGGAGGTCCGGAACACGGTGCCGATCACCGACGACCCGTCGGAGCCGTCCCTGACGATCCGAACATGGGTGCTGGGGATGTCGTCCTGCATGCTTCTGGCCTTCGTCAACGAGTTCTTCATGTACCGGTCCAACCAGCTGAGCATCGGCACCGTGGTGGTGCAGATCGCCACCCTGCCCATCGGCCGGTTCATGGCGTCGGCGCTTCCGGCGAAGCTCATACGCGTCCCGCTCGTCGGCTGGTCCTTCGCCCTCAACCCGGGCCCTTTCAGTCTCAAGGAGCACTGCCTCATCACCATCTTCGCCGGCGCGGGCGCCAGCGGCGTCTATGCCATGAATATCATCGCCATCGTCAAGGTCTTCTATAAGCGGGAGATCAACCCCTACGCGGCCATGCTGCTCGCGCAAACAACCCAGGTGATCCAACATTACCTCGATTTTTCATTCCATCGCCATTGGTTGAATTTTGAGGTCATTTTGGCCAATGTGCGCGGCTCTGTTTAATTTCAGTTGCTTGGGTACGGATGGGCTGGCTTGTTTAGGACGTACCTGGTGGATTCAGCCTACATGTGGTGGCCTCTAAACCTTGTCCAGGTCACCCTGTTCAGGTCAGTACGTACAGTTAGTTATTGAGACTTGAAGCAATGCAATCGTACTGCAATTTGTCTATACAAATGAATGATATATATGGACCAAAACTGGGATGCATGAAGCCATGAACATAGATTGTGGTACTGATAATACAGGGCGATGCACGAGGAGGAGAAGAGGACCAAGGGGCAGCTGACACGGCTGCAATTCTTCATCATCGTGTTGGTCTGCAGCTTTGCCTACTACCTGATCCCCAGCTACCTGTTCCCGGCGGCCAGCACCCTCTCGGCGCTCTGCTGGTTCTTCAAGGACTCTGTGACGGCGCAGCAGATCGGCTCCGGCCTCAAGGGCCTCGGCGTCGGCTCCTTCGGCCTCGACTGGAACACCATCGCAGGGTTTATCGGCAACCCGCTCGCCTCCCCGGCGTTCGCCATCTTCAACATCATGGCCGGCTTCTCCCTCGGCAACTATTTAGCAGTGCCGCTCCTCTACTGGACTAACACCTACAATGCCAAGCGGTTCCCCATCGTTTCGTCGCACGTCTTCGACGCTGCCGGGGGCCGCTATGACACCAACCGCATCCTCGACCCCAAGAGCTTCACGCTCAACCTCCATGAGTACAACGCCTACAGCCGCATTAACCTCAGCGTGCTCTTCGCCATCAACTACGGATTCGGCTTCGCTGGCCTCATGTCCACGCTCTCACATGTTGCGCTCTACCATGGCAAGTAAGCTCTTATTCGCTATCTCCTCGCCCTCTATTAACCACCATGTTATTATTACAAGAAATCGGTTAAGAAAAAATAGATCAGATATTGGAGTTCTTTTTTTTTTCTCCGGTCCCAAAATAAGTGTCTCAACTTTCATACAACTTTAGTATTTTGGAACGGGGAGTATTTTTTAACTTTTTTTACCCCATACTGTAGCGCATTGTTAAAAGACAATAGTTATACCAGTCACCGAGGACGTTGTGTTTGTGCCACCACGCAAGATAGGAACATGGGCCTTGGTCATTAACTTCATGTTTGTGCCTGGGATCGATGACTCGGAGGCTGTATCTAAACATCTTGTGTCTTGGGTTGGATATGGGTATCATGCAAAACGAAGAAGGTTGGGCTGAGGGGAATGGCGACGTCGATAGTAGCAGCGACAACACTTTAGCAAGAGGGCTAGAGCAGGGAAACCGTGGGGTTGGAGGAAAGTATCTGGTGCTCCCAAAAGTAATATGCTACCATGCAGGGAGAACGGTTATAGAATTACATAGTAGAGGCCCTGTCCAACACCTTACAGCTTGTTTTATAAGTAGTGTACAATGTCCGATATGAACGTGCTTACTCGGGCTTGCGAGGTCTTTGTATCTATTGATCAGGCCTGCCTTTGTTAGCCGATTTCTAGTTTGCCAAGTCATGGAAAGTTTGTATTGGAGTTGATGATGTGTTCCTGAAAATCCCCTTGTTTCTTCACTCCTTCCATGTGTGCCACCACGTGAGTTGCACCAAGGCACTCCATGCCTGGCAATGGGGCTTGGAAATTTGCTTCCTTCCTTGAGCCCACCAGTCATGCAACAGGGTCGCCAGAGGGCGTGCACCCATGACCGACGGTAGGTGGCAGAGGTGTAACACAATTCCCCAGAGCTTTGTGGCATCAGAGCAAGTGGGAAGGAGGTGGTGCGCATCCTATGGCTAGTGCCACACATGACGCTGAGTTGATTATGAGGACAAACACTTTGGCCAGGTTGTTCGTCATGAGATATCAACCAAGCCCCCCCCCCCCAGCCATGACAATATCCTCAATTTCAAGAGGGGTTTTTAATTTATATATCAGTTGGTTGAAGTCATGCCACTGCGCAACTTTGATTTTGGTCTTGTATGCCGAGGAAGAGGTGGATTGGCTATCAATAGTGCATCTTCATATCACCTAGTTAGGGATGTCACTGAGGTTGATGCACGTGCAACCTAAGTGCCACAGATTTGGTCACGACCTAGAAGGGCATTTTTAGCTTGAGGTGTCTGATCCGATGATTGTCGTTGTTGGATTGTGCCAAGGTGAGGTTCGTCCTGGCACAATGCTACAAAAGGTCCGGGTAGGTCACCTTCAGGCTCGTTGAGTTAAGCCATGTGTATCTCCCTGATCTAAGCACCATCCTGAATAACATATCTGAAGAATGCATTAAATAGGGCTCTGACCTTACTATCGATGATTAGTGGTATCCTGATCCACAACTTGGCCGAATCACTCCAGGAGTACCATATCCATCTCATCTTCAAAGCTATGCTTTGGGCTGCCAGGTTAGTGATTGTCAATTCTCCGATGCTTTTTGGTTGATAGACTACCTTTTGACAAGACATTTGCTCCATTCCATCTTCTATGTTCTCCAAGAAAAATCCCATACAGATCTTGATGATGCTCTTTGCCAACCATATCGGCATGTCCATCAAGAGCATTTCAAAGACCATCATTCCCGATAGCACTTGCTAGACAAGGATAAGTCTTGCATCCACGGAGGTTAGTAACCGGTCTTTCGAGGCTTGTGATCCGACGACAGCATGCCCAAGTAAGTGAAGGGGAACTGCTTGATCTGACATTCCAGATGCAACACCAACACTGGTACATCAATCCCATCACAATAGATTGGGGTTATAGAGCTCTTGTTAGGATTTGTATGCAAGCCATAGACAACGCAAAATGCCTAAAGAATTTTTCACGGTGTCACAACTTCATCTAACTCAGGGTTAATAAAATTCATTGCATCATCCATGCAGATGAACTATATGTATGGCAAGAGTCGAGCTTCGATGGAACTCAACAACTTCGCGCTCGTGGCCAATTAAATCGGTGCGGCAAAGCAGTCCATCACGAGCATGGAAATAATGAGGATAGTGGGTCTCTCTTACGGAGACCCCTCCTGTGTTGCACTGAGTTGGGTAATTCCCCATCCAAATCTTTGTGGTTAATGTAGCAAACAAAACGGGATGCAATTGCGACATAATCTGATGAATCCTTTTCCCTCGAGTACCAGTTAAAGGAAGCCCCAAGAAAGGGTGTTGAATGCTTTCCCTGGGTCTAGTCTAAAACATTATTGCTGGTGTCTTTCATTGTCTAGATGCCTTTGGGAGGCCTTGGACATAATTGAACTTATCATGCGTAACTCTGCCCTTGATAAACATACTTTGGCTGGGCAGGGTGAGCTCTTTCATCCTCGAGCGAGAATGACATGCCAAGAGCTTTATGAATAGTTTTGTGAAACAACCAATGAGGCCGATTCACATAAATTCCTTCGATGATACTACATCCTCAAACTTGGGCAGCAAAATCATGGTCGGCGAGTTCGGGAGATGTACTTTGACAGTCTATAGCTGTTGTATGGCCAAAAGGGTGGCGAGCAAACCCCTCCAATAAGTGCCAACTTCATTTGTAAAGGGTGTCCCTAAAGCCTCTAGGTCCTAGCACGCAATCATTCTTGATATTGGTTAATATCGCTCACACCTCATCACCAGTAAATGGTTGATCGAGCTCGTCAAATACATCTCCTCAATGCCAATCGCGAAGGCCCATACAATGTGCCCTGCAATTTTATGACCAACCAACCCCTCAAAAAAATCTGCCATGATGTGCATCTTGTCAGCTTGTTCAGTCTATACGTTGTCATCCAGAATGACATGGTGGATGTGATTCTTGGCATCTAACAGTGTCCTTGGCATGGAAAAATATCACTCTTGCACCCCCTTCTTGATCCATTGCACCCTTGATCTCTACTTGCAGAAGGATCTTTCCATGGCAACCAACCCAAGTAGCTAAATTTTCAGCATTGCATGGAAGGATATTCCATCCTCTAACAAAGACCAATTGTCTAGCACGTGATTCGGTCTTCCAAGGTGCTCATTTGTTACTTCATATTTTAGTGCAATGTTGTTTACCACCTTGGAGTTCCATCGTTTCTGGGCCTTAGCGATGCTCCGTAGCTTCTCATCGAGGCGGGAAATCGGGTAGGTAGATGATACTAGCCTTTGTCAGGCCTCCGCCTATAATGAAAGGCGTGACATGTGGAATGAAGCTCTGCATGGTATGGTGCAGCTCAACAAGAAATAAAAAATTGGCATCATTGTCTTGGGGGGTATACACTTTGACATGAGCAAAAGGGAGGCCATTAGTCGCCATGTGCAATCAAGTAGAATAAATGCAAGAATATTGGGCCACAATGATGCCACCATGGTTGCTTCTGTTGGTGAGTAAGCACATCCAAAGAAGTCTACATCACAATATTGCTTGACCACAACAAGATCAGCCACCACAAATTTAGATTCTTGAAGACATACAAGAAAACCATTATGTTGGAGCACAATCAACCTAACCACTTCTCTCAGGGATGGATTACTTTCTCACATTCCACACCAGAAAGTTGTATTCCATTGGTAACCTGATTGATAAAAGGCGGAGCCGATGGTCAGACGGTTACCTACATGGCCTTGTAGTAGGTTTTGCCAGATTTGGTGAGGGAAGAGAGTGAAAAAATTTGAGCTGGCAATAGAGGATCCTAGAAGGCATTGGCATACATCTCAAGGTGTGTGTCCTCATTCTCCCTTTTCTCGAAAATTTCTAGGACATGCTTAGACATGACCATTTTTCACACCATCCTCATTGGGAAATGCCCTTTTCCTATTTTGGAGCCTATGGCTACACCTAGTAGTGGTTGGAGGAGTCCTCGTAGCCTTCCGGGCCTTGTGATGGGGTGATGACGGAGGCGGTAGTAGCGCGAGTTGGATCAACAATATAATATCTTTGATGAAGCAGACATGTGCGCTATCGTCTATGATGATTGCAATAGGTGTGGTCGATTTATCGGTGCCTAAACCAACAATGTTGGGGGAGATTACATGCCCAAAAGCGTTTAGATAAGGTTTTACTGAGCATGGAGGGGTGCAAGGCTATGCTTGGGGCCTGGCAACCAGCCCCCGGGGCAAGCAATTGTCCACAAATGGTGAATGCTCGCAGGTCCATTGTTGCAAGGACACAGTTGCAGGGACACCAAGGCTCCTCGTTTAACCTCCAAAGTTGAGAATGTGACGGGTGCCAATTCCTTTACCTAGTTTCTGATGATTTGACCATGATTGAGATCCTAAGGAGATAGGGCCAATGATGGACTCCTGATGCACAAGGAGGGAATTGGGGGCCCACGGTGGTGCATCCATGATGATAGGCCTAGGCGAACGTTGGAGCATGTGTGGTAGAGATTCTATCTAGGTCAAGACCAACATAGGAGGCGAAGCACATGCGGTTATAGACTGGGACACATGGTGGGCCTGGCTCACCACCACATTTGGCACCGGGTAGCACCCATGACGTTGTCCACAATGGTGGTAGGATCTTGTAGGTGGGCCCATGATTTGATGCCCATCCAGGTTTTGTTAGGGTCACTGCTAGCTTCTAGAGAAATTGAGACCAAGCCCTCACCAGTTGTGCTAATGCCACTAGGGCAACATGTCAAAATTGTCGGGTAGGTAGCGCCGACACCCCCTTGCAAGCCTCCCTCTCTGGTGGGGGTTATGGCGTGTTGGGTACATGGAAAAGACATCGTTGTACTGTCGTGCGCTTCCTTGATGGCGATGGCAAGCCAAGAGCGAGGTGGAGTGGTCGTAGTGGTTGTGAATGTGCTCCGCAAGCCAGGGGTAGTGGCCTTCGTCGAGGGAAGGGGAGTTGAATGTCATCCTCGATGTTGCTATTGCCGAGCGGGCCTTGTCAGTGGTCCACTACTGCTAGCCTCATGGAGTATAAGGTGGCCGCTTGTATGTGGGCAAGTATTGGTGGTGGGTGAAGGAGATTTCGCAGGTGCTACCATCTTCCACACCTCTTAGTGTCGCTGCCCTGCCGGGAAAATGCCACCTACAGAGAAAGATGCATGAGTTCAAGGTTTCCGTTCGTGGAAGGTGAGGGTAGTCACTATGGAAACGAGCTAAGGATTGTCGACCCAAGCCTTTACGACAACTTAGGATCTTGTTGTGCGTCTCGGTAGTGACCTGGTAGATCAAGCACTCTGGCAGGATGCCTTGGATGGTGTGAAGTGACCAAGTCTAAGGAGGGATGCCTTCGAGGAAGAGTTGGACGTTGTACGAGATAGCATGGGAGGTGGCCAAGGCGTGCCGACCAATGGTGTATGACGACCATGCACAGCGACCAGCTCTGAGATGGCATGCCTTTCTCTAACCTATTTTGTCGAATATGGGTCTGGTCTAGTTTTACTTTTTATTTACTTAGTAGCAATCTTAATCTCGTATGAAGTAAAATGCTTGGTGAGCTCAACGCAATCCTCTTGGGAAAATCTGTCCTCAAGGGCCGATGTACCTCAGTGTAATTGCACAGTAGATACTGCAGATCTACGAAAGATCTATTTGTAATAATGAGTAATGTGAACTTTCATTACTTCATTCTCCTCCTGGGCACACAATCATGCTATGTATAAACAATTGTGTCTTTGTTTTTAGTATTTTGCTAGCAAACTTATGGAATAAGATATCTAAATCACTCTATAAAATCCCCTATTCGACCAAATACATTTGCAAAGTATGTTCCTCTAAATGGCGTCTCAATTTCCATCCAGAGAGTAGTAGCTTCCTTGAGTTACTTTGGCATCTAGCTATTTAATATGCCCAACAAATCATCTTTTCTCACTTAGCCTTATAACTTTGAATTTTCATCATGCAGGGAGATTTTTGATCTATGGCGGAAGGCAGCGTCAGAGAAGGGCAAGGAGCATGATGTGCACACCAGGATCATGAAGAGGAACTACAGGTCTGTTCCGCAGTGGTGGTTCCACCTAATGTTGGTCCTCGTGCTGGCTCTGTCATTGTTCACATGCGAGGGTTTCGGAGGACAGTTGCAACTACCGTATTGGGGACTCCTCCTCGCTTGTGCCATCGCCTTAACCTTCACGCTGCCCATCGGCATCATCACTGCAACGACAAATATGGTAAGTTGTGTCAGATGAGTCCACTATGCAAAGTTCTGCAAGCTCTTTGAAAAACAACATTGGTTAAACTAGTACTTGGATTATTTCTTTCTCATAATCTAATGATGGCTATCAGATTGATCTGTAATGATGATCACGGAAATTTTCTTTGGTGCAGCAACCTGGATTAAATATCATCACCGAGCTCATCATCGGGTACCTCTACCCTGGGAAGCCATTGGCCAATGTAGTATTCAAGACATATGGCTACATAAGCATGGGGCAGGCACTAACATTCGTGTCGGATTTCAAGCTTGGGCATTACATGAAGATACCCCCAAGGTCCATGTTCTTAGTGCAATTAGCTGGGACCGTCATAGCGTCAACGGTGCACTTCGTGACTGCGTGGTGCCTGCTAACAACGGTGAAGAACATATGTGACGTTGATGCCCTACCGGAGGGCAGCCCCTGGACGTGTCCAGGAGACGACGTCTTTTACAATGCATCCATCATCTGGGGTGTCGTTGGACCTCTGCGTATGTTTGGACGCCTCGGCAACTACTGGGAGATGAACTACTTCTTCCTCATCGGGATCATTGCACCGGTGCCCATTTGGCTGCTATGTCGTCGGTACCCGCACAACACTTTCCTCAAAAGCATCAATATTCCACTCATCTTCGCTGGCGCCGGTGGACTCCTCCCAGCACGATCTGTAAACTTTGTCATGTGGGGACTCGTAGGCATCATATTCAACCACTTCATATACAAACGATACAAGGCATGGTGGATGAGGCACACCTACGTGCTCGCTGCAGGGATTGATGCCGGTGTCGCATTCATGGGAGTGCTCACATTCATATCGCTAGGCTACTTTGACATATATGGGGTGAGGTGGTGGGGTGGTGTTGCCGATGACCACTGTCCTTTGGCGTCATGCCCAACGGCACCAGGAGTAATAGCCAAGGGATGCCCAATTGTCAAGTGACCCTATCGCCAACAACATGTACAGTAATTACGATGATAGAAACTAGGAATTGTTTTCATGTTTCTATGTCATTTACGAATGACAATAAGAACATGTGGAAACATGGTAGACTTAGTCTTTTGTAGTTGTATCTAATTTTATGTAATTTGGACTATTGTGTTTAAGGGGAGCTTTCGTTGACTCAAAATATGGTAGGCATAGTCTTTTGTAGTTGTATCTAACTAGTAGGGTCACCACACATTTGCGCGGATCAAGTTTACCATAAGAGGCTATTCTGCACACAAAACCTCTTATTATGCTAACACTTTAGAACCACGCGGTACTCCTAAACCGAACCCCATCCCACCCAACTAACCGAACCACAAATAGAGGAAAAGAAAAAGAAAAAATCACTACCCACCCCAGTCACCCCACCTCCCTCCCTCCCCGACCACCTTCTGCTACGGGAGACGCATCGCTGCGCCGTCCCTGACTCTTTCCCCGCCGGCGCCACACCTCCCGGTGCCACGACTCAACCCCACCGACGCCACCTTCCTTGTCCCGGCCCCGCAGCCTCCTTCCCGACGCCGCCGCGCACCCGACCGTGCACAATCCCGGGAACAACCTCCTCAGCTCCCGCGCCTCCCCATGCCTCCGTCCTCGTGGTGCACTATGCGTACCTCTACTCGCCGTTGCACTAGAGTGCGCTGACACACCCTGAGAGGGATTCGAGGGTGGAATCGAGATAGAACAGACGGATCTCACTGGAGGAAGGGGAAAAGTAGTAGCTAGGGTTTGTATTACTGTAAGATATATGATCGTATCATAGAGAATTCTCGAATAACGACATGACTCTTACAGACAGGGGCCGCTAGCTTTATAGCTGAGCTGGCAATGGATGACAGCTATAGTAAAGGAAAAGAAAAGCTACAATTACAACAAAATGGTATAGTGGTTCGGCGAGCCTTGCGAGCCGTTGGATCCATGGCGATGACTGAGATCGTAGCCGTTCATTAACTGAAGATGTAGAACACTTGTAACTGAAGATGCAGGTCTGACAATGCCCCCGGCTGAGAACGAACTTGTCCTCAAGGAGGTTAGAGGTTGAACCAGCGATCAATGGTGGCCTTGAAGAATGCAGGAAAGGTTTTCTTCATGAAGGCCGCATCTTCCCAAGAAGCTTCATCGGTTTCTAGGACCATCACCGGATCTGTCTGAATCAGGCCATCTGTTTGCACAAGTGGTAAATGAGCACAAGGGACATCTTTGGGTCCTACATGTTTCTTCAACTGGCTGACGTGGAAGACCGGGTGGATGTTGGTGTTGTCCGGCAGTAGCAGGTTGTAGGCTACGTGCCCCACCTTAGCCATGACACGGAAAGGGCCATAGTACTTGCTCTGTAACTTGATATGTGTGCGCAAACCAAAGGCGTTTAGCCGATATGGTTGCATTTTGAGGTAGACCATGTCACCCACTTCCAATGTCCGTTCAGTGTGCTTGCGGTCAGCATATTTTTTCATACGCGCTTGAGCAACTGATAGGTTGCTTTTCAAGTGTTGGAGCAGAGCATCTCTATCAGTAAAGAACTGCAATGCATCAACTGTCAAACTGGCAGGTAAGATATTTTCACAGATGTTGGGGGGTGGAAAACCATAAGCAGCTTCAAACGATGTCTTCTTGAGAGAGGAATGGTAAGATGTATTGTACCAGTACTCAGCCATTGATAAGTGTTTTGCCCACTTCTTAGGTTTGGTGGATGTTAAGTAGCACAAGTAGTTCTCGATGCACTGATTGACTCGCTCTATTTGGCCATCAGATTCTGGATGATAGGCAGAACTATAGCGTAGTTCTGTTCCCATGCCCTTGAATATGTCTGCCACAATTGACTGGTGAAGATACGGTCTCGATCAGAGACTATGGCCAGAGGTGGCCCGTGCAACTTGAGCACATTGTCGATAAACGCCTGGGCCACTGTTTGGACTGTGAAAGGGTGTGAGAAGGGAATGAAATGAGCAAACTTAGACAATCTGTCAACCACAACCATGATCGCATCTTTTCCATTGGATGCTGGTAATCCCTCTATGAAATCCATACTCAGGTGTGTCCAAACCATGTCAGGGAGTTGGAGTGGATCTAGATATCCTGGATAGGAGCAGTTCTCTCCTTTATTTTTCTTGCACACAGGGCATATAGCCACAAACTAGTCAACATCTTGTTTGAGGCCTGGCTAGTAGAAGATTTGTTTGATGCGGTGGTTGTAGCTTTCATACCAGAATGACCACCAAGTGCAGAAGCATGTAGTGCAGTGAGTAGTCTTTGCCTGAGTTCAAGATCTTTACCCACATAGATTTTACCTTTGTGCCTTATGATCCCTGAATGCAAAGTGTTCTGATTAAGGGAGTGATCAGGGGCCAGAAGTAATTTTTCCAAGAGTGTTTGACAGGTGCTGTCCTTAGTGTAGGATTATTCCATAGCAGAAATCCATTGAGGTGTCACTAGAGATATGGCCATGAGAGTTGTTTTTCTGGAAAGGGCATCAGCAACAATATTTTCTTTGCCCTTCTTATATTGTAGTGTGAAGTTGAATTCCAACAGTTTGAGCATCAATTTGTGTTGGATTCCAGTGGTGATTTTCTGATCAGTCATATACTGCAGACTCTGGTGGTCAGTTTTGATGATGAGGTCATTACCCAAGAAATAATGTCTCCACCTCTTTAATGCAGCAGTGATTGCCAAAGCTTCTTTTTCATATGTGGACAGAGCAACATTTTTGGGACCTAGAGTTGAGCTGTAGTAAGCTATAGGTCTGCCTTGCTGCATCGTTACTGCTCCCAACCCTATTCCAGATGCATCTATTTCCAAAGTGAAAGGTTCAAAGAAATTTGGAAGGGCTAGTACTGGAGCACTGATCATGGCCTGCTTCAAGTTCTGAAAAGCTATGGTTTGTGTTTGTGTCCATTGGAAACTGTCCTTTTTCAGTACATCATGTAGTGGCCTTGCAATTGTGCCAAAACTTTTGACAAATCTTCTATAATAACCACATAGGCCCAGAAATCCTCTAAGTTGTGTTGGTGTAGTGGGTAGTGGCCAATCAGCCACTGCTGCAACCTTGGAGGGGTCAGTAGAGACTCCTTCACTAGTGATTATATGACCCAAGTATTCCACCTTCTGAACTGCAAACACACACTTGGACATTTTTGCAAAGAGCTGGTGTTCTCTCAACGGCCGCAACACTATTTGCAGGTGGGCAATGTGTTCAGACAGTGAATTACTGAAGATTAAGACATCATCAAAGAAAACCAACACAAACTTTCTGAGGTATGGTCCAAAGATACTGTTCATGAGTGCTTGAAAAGTTCCAGGTGCATTAGCCATGCCAAAGGGCATTACCAAGAACTCATAGTGACCAAAGTAAGTTTTGAAAGCTGTTTTGGGTATGTCCTCTTCATGCATTCTTACTTGGTGATAGCCAGATCTGAGGTCCAACTTGGTGAAGTAGGTTGCTCCATGTAGCTCATCAAGTAGATCTTCAATGACAGGTATTGGAAATTTATTTTTGATAGTGGCATCATTCAACTTCCTATAATCAATGCACATTCTCCAGGTACCATCTTTCTTCATGACCAGGATTGCTGGGGAGGAGTAAGGTCTTTCACTGGCTCTTATAATCTTATCTCTGAGCATATCATCAACTTGTCTTTCTAGCTCTATTTTCTGCATGTGGGGCACTCTGTAAGGTCTTGAGTTGGGTGGTTTGGCTTGCTCTTTTAATGGAATTTTATGATCATGGGCTCTCTTGGGAGGTAGGCCTTTTGGTTCTTGAAAAACCTCAGGAAACTGTTGTATAACTTCTTCCACTTGTGGAGGAACAGTGGTGTTTTCAGGTTTCTTCAGAGTAATGCCTCTGATAAGTTGTAGCACATAGCCAGGGGCTCCTGCTGGCATAAGTTTATCCACTTCAGCAGCTTCAATTGAAGTAGCATCAGCTAAGGTGTCACAAGCCCTGATAGTGACATGAGTGAATTTCTCTTTCATGACTGTAATCTGTCTAGGATTGTAATGAAAGGAAACAAGACTGTGTCTGGCCATCCAGTCACTGCCCAACACTATATCATGTCCAGGAAGATCCAGTACCCTGAATTGTTGCTCAAATTTAGTGTCCCCTGCCATGAAGGTGGTTGTGGGAACAAAAGATCCAGACCATAGTGTCCCTCCTCCTACTACAGTGACAGCTCTGGAGGTGTCTTTGAGAATTGTGCAATTAGTGGATAATGCAAATTGGAGACTGATGAAAGTGGAGTTGCTGCCTGAATCCAGTAAAGCTATGCCTTGTTTCCCCCCAATCTGTACCAGGATGGAAATGGTGTTAACATTGTCAGACTGCATGGCTTGTGCAGATATTGTCATGCAGTGTTCCTCAGTCTCTGGCTGTTCTTCTAGTTCGGGTTATTCTAAAACTTCATCTTCTTTTTGTTGCTCAGTTGGTTCTTCACCAGTGAGTACATTTAAGACATGTGCTAGTTTACATTTGTGTCCATGAAACCACACATCTCCACATCTCCAGCATTTGCCAGGTTCTCTTGCCCTTTGATTTACCACTGCTGGTTTGGGTTCAGTAGTTTTGTCAGGAAGAACAGTGTGAGTTTTCTGATAATTGCGAGAGCTCTTGCCAATACTGGAATATGTGCCATAGGGATTTTGCTCAGACTGTCCCTTCTCTAAGTCCACTGCCAACCAGTAAGCCTCAGTCAGAGATGAGGGCCTCAATGGCCGCTCTTGAAATTTTATATGAGAGCAAAGTCCATTTACATAGCACCTAACAAACCAACTTTCGTCCATAATGGGGTTTTCAGCTTGTACTTCTGCCATCAGCTCCTCAAACTGATCTATGTAATCAGACACTGTGAGTGTGTTTTGTTTCAGATTGGTAAACTTCTCTGTCAGGTAGTAAGAGCTGGCTGAAGAGAACCGTCGGAGAATGTCCTCGCAGAATTGTGCCCAGGTGAGTTGCTTTTTGAGTATGCCAGAGCGGCGTAGACAAATGTCTGCCTTGCCCACTATGTATAGTTGAGCCAAACTGACCTTGAACTCTGGTGGTGCACCTGCCATCTGGAAGTATTTTTCACACTGTCGAATCCAACCGGCTAGGTTTTCACCATCAAAACGAGGGAAGTCCATGCGAGGGCCCTTGGTAATACTCTTCAGGAATTGAGTACGCATTTCTTGCTCGTACTGTTTCTGAAAATCTTCCCAACCTTGTCGCACTGGAGGTGGCTGAAAGTTGTGGAAGCTGGGAGTGCGTGCAGTCTTGTAGGCCGCTATAGGTGTGGCATTTCCAGAAGGAACTTCGAGAGCAATGTTTGCCCCATAGCCAGGAGGAACAAAAGGCCTAGGGACCTGGATTGGTGCAAGGTTTGGAGGGATTTGTGCAGCTACCTGACGGGTTTTAGCTTGCTCAAGTGCCAGACTTTTCTGCAGTTCCTCTGTGAGTGGCCTGTCCTCTGGTGCACTGATTTCCTTGTTCGCTTGCTGCTGTTCAGTAGGTGGTTGGCCTGGTTGTGTCGATGTGGAAGCATTTGTAACTGTCAGGGATTTGAGCACATCTGCCATGGCCGCGAGCTGTGTATTCAGAGATGATACCGCTTTTTGGACCCCATCCATTACCGAAACCATGGTTTCCTGCTTGAGGCCGATGCCGTGTACATCCTTTCGCAGGACATCAACTTCGTCTCTAAGCTCTGCGGTCTCATCGCGATGTTGCAGAAATGCTCCTTTCATGGCCAAGAGTTTAGCTACCTCAGATTCGTCGAGGCTATCCTTCCCACGCCCCATCTCGGTGAAGTCGTTCAGTGGGGAATTTTACCTCCAAGGCGAGTCGGGAACCAAATCCGAACGCTTACCCTGCCGCCGCCAAATGAGATCGCCACCGGAACAACACCGCACACCGCACGACCTAGGATTTTACTGAGTGAGCGATGTGCTCAAACAACCACTCGGGCTCGACGCGCTTCCGTCGAATGGGTCTACCGCCACCTGCGCTGCCAACGCCACTACCAACGCCACCGATACTGCTGCTGCCGACGAAAAAGGGAGGGAAAGGTGGGAATTCACCGTCGCAACTCTGATCTATTGCGCCGCCGAGGAAAACCTACGCTCTGGATACCAATTGTCACACCCTGAGTGGGATTCGAGGGTGGAATCGAGATAGGACAGACGGATCTCACTGGAGGAAGGGGAAAAGTAGTATCTAGGGTTTGTATTACTGTAAGATATATGATTGTATCATAGAGAATTCTCGAATAATGGCATGACTCTTACAGACGGGGGACGCTAGCTTTATAGCTGAGCTGGCAATGGATGATAGCTACAGTAACGGAAAACAAAAGCTACAATTACAACGAAATGGTACAGTGGTTCGGCGAGCCTTGCGAGCCGTTGGATCGATGGCGATGACTGAGATCGTAGCCGTTTGTTAACTGAAGAGTAGAACACTTGTAACTGAAGATGCAGGTCTGACATGCGCGAGGATCCTCTGACTGGACCAGGCAACCATGGCATCCCCTGCCCTCCCCTGCGCTTGATCCGACTGGATCCAGCCCTGTCACACCTCCCAGTTGACCGGACCGAGCGCCAAATGGCCCGACTGCGCCCGATCCGGACTGCCTGCATCCTCCCTCGTCGGTGTCAACCTCCTCTAACCTCCGCGCTCCTCGGACCACAACTAACTCCTCCATGTGTCCCTCCCTCCCCCGCTCGCGACAACGAAAAACTATCGGCGGCCAAAGACAACGACCAGGCCATAAATCCTGGTAAGTACACTGACACCTCTTCTGCGGCGCATGCGGCACCGGTGAGAGGCCGCCGAGAAGAACCTTTGCTCGGTTCACTGCTCGGTTCAGTCCAGCTGCCGTTAATTTGTCTTCAGATTTTGCTTGGTTGTGTAGTTCGACTGAACTCTGGAGTAGCAGTGCCCGAGTGCCGCACGGGATCGAAATGCGTCCGGCCCGGGGGCCTCTCCTTCGACTCTAGGCCCCTGCCTCGCCTCCCCGTTCCAGGATCCGGTGAGGGTCGTCATCACCGGTGCTCCGCTGCTCGATACAGCGTGTGCCTCATCATCTCGAGCCTCGCATGTGTGCGCCCCTTAGGCCGTAGCAGCACCCTGGCGCAGCTGTGCACCTCCAGCCGCGCGGGCTACCACCTCATCCAGCCCAGCTCGCCGGCCTGCTCGCCTTTGGAAAAAATGCATCTCACTATTTTGGTGTTTCTCTGAAAGAGAAATCAATGTAAATGCAGTCCGCCATTGTTTGCTCTTAAGGATTAGTTCACTGCTTGCTCCGATGGAGTGCATTTTTGCGTGTTTTTAGCTCATCCAGCATGTCTATGCGGTTCATTTTTCCCAAATGTGTGGTCCACTTTCAACACCCCTGTACCTGCTCTGCTCTACAGGACAGTGGTCGCATGCGTGCGATTCGCTTATGTTTGTCTTAGGCTACTAGGCAAAATTCCCGGCCTCCGGTTGTTTGTGGTTCGCTCCCTATGTAAAAAGTGGAGGTGTGGAGGGGTGTAGGGATGGCCTAGCATGCGGTGGGGTAGCGCTTCGCAGTGAAGCGTGGTAAGGAGAGATGCTAGCAGCCAGAGGTGGCAGCAGGTGGTCCGGGCGGCGCTAGAGGAAGAAGACGAAAGATTAAAGATGGATGCGGACCGTTGGATGTAAATTCAATGACTACCGATGTCAGAATCATTTGTTGACTAAGTTGACAACGCTTTGCACTGGCTTCGACCTATTGGCCCACATTTCAGCCTCCAAAAATGTGGCACATATTCAACCCTTTTTCTAGAATTTACAGTCCATTTCTGGGCTGGGTGAACAAATAATGTAGCGTCCATGCTGCCCATTTAAAAAAACTACAACCCATTTGCACTTTCTTGAAATACACGAATTTACTGGCCTGGGTGAACATATAATGTAGCATCAATGCGGCCCATTTATTTTTTCCTAAAAAATAACATCCCATTTGCACTTTCACGAAGTACATGATTTTGCTGGGCTGGTTCTAATTGTAATGTTGGGTTGGGCGCAGCAATGTTATCAAAAAATAAACAAGGGCTGAGCATTTTGTTATAAATATATTTAAATAATAAATGCTTTATTATTACCTTGGTCCTTAAATCTTATCAAGATTTTGTACACAATCATCATGATTTTCGTTGCCTTAATGTTAAAAAACCCAGGATTTTATTTTTAAAAATTAATTTTTATAAGTTAATAAGACGTGCGATATTTTTCCTTACATATTTAAGTATCTGTTAAATATCTGATGACAATAACGATAATATATAATAACATATAAAATAATGTAAATATATATAATATAGTTAGAAGAGAAACATAAGTTGGACTTGACGTTCCTATAGTTATATAAAAAATAGAATAGACCTCTGCGTTTTCTTCAAAAAAACATAAGTTGGGTTGCGGATGTTTAAGAAAAACTATAACCTAGGATGGGAGGGCCATAGGATGGTCGACACATGACAACCCTCAAAAAAATACAAACCGACATGTCTTGGGCTGCGCATGTTAAAAAAGAAAGCCTAGACTGGGCAGCCCACAACCCAACTGATACTTGCTGGCCCACTGATAATAAATAATACCTGTTAGCTCCCCGATGACTAGCTTCGTTGTAAATTTATCTCTACTACTATAGTACTACAGTTTTTGAACTTGGGCTAGCCATCCACAATATTGTAGAAGCAAACTGTTAGCCGTTGATTTGTTACAAAGAGTGAATCTCCATTCTTAATATATACAATGCTCAAATGATCTGACGGCTGATGTTTCTTGGATTCGCCGCGTAGGGACGTTGATGACGGGAAAATGGCGGGCATGAGACACGAGTCCACGTCATTCATACAGAGTGAAATTTAAATGCATAAAGTAAAAAATGGAATCAAACATTGCAGGTACTTTATTTCAAGAACTCTTACATTTACATAAATTCTGTTAATTACATCTCCGAAGAGAAAACCCCTGATTAAGAATTCCAACATATCTATTACATAGGATTACATCACATGCCTATTACAATATTCTACAAGAAAAATCCTCCTCGCGGTCGACGATGAACTCCTGCTTGGTGATCTTGAAGTTTGGTTCCTTGCAAATATTCCTCTATGATTTCATGTGTGATGTTTGGGGATATATTTCCTAGCATGCAACCATTTGTGTGTGTTCAACCTCATGTATATGCAGAATGCAGGTTGATTTTGGCTAGGAACAGTTTTATCATACGTTTGGCATATAGGATATGTATATATTTTCTTTTGGGAATTTTATATGACATCTTTGGTTTTGGTGGCATGGATTTATGTGACATACCAGTTTTAATAAATTTTGCATCATCACATCACTACTATCATCGCGCGACACTGATGTGGTGCCCGTGTGTAGCGTAACGGACTGAAGCTTTCTGACACAATATTGATGCTTTTTATGGTGCATATGATATGTGCCATATTTGTTGACTCTGAGTCCGCCCAGTATCGAGCCTGACCTGAGTGGAGTTTACTTATGATATTTTTGTTTGTTTAAAGCCTATGTGGGCTACATGGAACATCCCTTATCATGCATTTTGCATGAATTTTTATGTATATATGGATGTGGAGTGAACCTGTTTTCATTAATTCCTGTTTTACCTGTATTACTACTAACACCGCGTAACACTAATATAATGCCCGCGTGTAGCGTAACCAAGCAAAGGTTTGTGGAGCAATTATGGTGTTGCATGAGTCATATGTCATCTATCATTTTTGTTTATGTTTGTACCTTACATGGTATTATCACTAACTCCACATAGCATCATTTCGTTGGCGCTCGTGTGTAGCATAACCCAAGTAAAGTGAGTTTGTGATATCCATTTATGACGATGCTAATAGTTTACGCTCTTATAGCATTGGAGCATTTCATGACATATTTTATTTGACTTTGGCCAAAATATGCGTCCTGAATGTTTTGTTTAATTTTCTCTCACTTGTATTAGTATTAACGTAGCATTAAGATAATGCCCGCGTGTAACGTAACCAGGTACGATTGGTTTTTATGATGCAAGATGTTTTGTAATTCATCTTGCATGATTTTGGTCTTTGCGTGTGTGGCATGAACGCATTTTTTAATTATGTTTTGCCTTGCTTGTATTACTACTAACACCGAGTAGCATTAAGATAATGCCCTCGTGTAGCGTAACCAAGTGAAGGTTTGTTTCCATATATTCTTGTCCATATTACTGCTAGCATGACACATAATGTCCATAGCGTAACCAAACAAGAACTTTACTATGAATTCAGTTTAACATTTTTGTGATTTGGCTCTAACTTAGTCATATCAGTTTCGTTTATGATGACCGAACCATGACAATTTTTATGAGTTTTTCGTACCTACGACACTCTCTTGATTTGTATCCGCATACAAGGAACGAGGCATTCATTTTGGCTTGTATCGCTAAGGGGACCAAACCAAGGAGACCGTTCGGATGAAGCATATGCAACATGCATGCTCCTTGACTCGTACCGCGATGGCCGAATCTAAGGCGAAAGTTTGGGGGTAGATATAACATGCTCCTTGATTTGTACCATGATGGCCGAACCGAAGGCAACAATTTGGGGTGTATATAACATGTCCCTTGGTTTATTGTGATGGCCCAACTGTCAGTGTACAAAAGTAGGGGTTCTCCTTTTGACCCCTTTACTTGTGCACGGGCAGTTAGAACCACCCGCCGCGGCCACGCATAACAGAGCAGGAAAGAGAAGCCGAAGGCACAAGATCAACAAAGCAACGACAAGAACCAAGGCCACAAAGATCGAATGCGCGAAGCAGGTTTCCTCGGCAAGGACCCTTGTCGGGGCAGCCTCAGCGGCCCCAGCAAGACCCTTGCCGGGGCAGCTCGCCCACACCAGCGGAGTGAGCCACCCTTGAGCCCACCAACGCCAGACAAACGCGTTGGGACAGGGCTCGGGAGGTACTTTCGTGGTGGCATGCAGACCTTTGTGAAGACATAAAATGATCAAGATCAAATGAGGATAGGAAGGCAACCATCCTCACCGAAGAAACCCACAAGACCCCCGGCAAGATCCTTGCCGGGGACGCCAGCGCGCCATGGCAAGACCCTTGACGGGCCACCCGGCAAGACCCTTGCCAGGCCCGCAAGCAGGGCCACTGCTAGGCCCATGCTAGCCAAGTCTCCGCCGCCATTCGCATGCAGCTGCCAACCCAACCAGCCGGGCAGGCACCTGCGTGGTAGCATGCAGCCCTTCGTGGAGGCTCCACCACCGCGCCACCTCAGCTGCCTGCTGTCACATCCCTAATCCTGGCCTGACCTATGCTTGCTTCCATCTGTGCATCATGTTTAAATTTTCGAAACTTGAACTGAGGGAAATTGGAAGCCTCAAAACCCTAAATAAAAGAAGGGCAAAAACCCTAAAATTCTCATTCATTGTTCCAAAATGCTCTTCTTAAATGTTTGATAATTTTTGGCAAGGGTTCTGGTCCCAACCAAAATATTGAACATTTTTAAGGATTTATTTTTGGGACTTTGAATTTAAATCATTAGCTATTTGAATTTGAATTATATTCATATAATTAGAATATAATTTCAAATACCCCTGAAATATTTTATGAGCTTTTGGGAAAAGTCCATCTAGCAAAATAAAAATATTCAGAGGAGCTTTTGGCATTGTTTGAATTATTTTAAATTCAAAACAGTGGCAAAAGATTAAATAAAAAAATAAAACAAACAGAAAAATAAAACAGAGCAGAGTAGGACTTACCTGACGCTTACCTGAGGCCCACTCACCTGGTGGCCCAGCAGAATCGGCCCAGCCCGCCACCGCTACCCCCCCTGTCGCCTTCCTCCTCTACCAGGAGGACGGGCACGCGCCCGGCGCGCGCGGCCACGCGCCCCGGCCACCTCCTGCTTCTCCGGCCACCTCCTGCTTCCCCGGCCCCTCCTAGACGACGCCACGGAGCGCCACGCAGCCCTGGCTCTCTCTCACTCTCTCCCTCGCCTCATCCTCTCCTCTGCTCTCTCTCCCTCTCTGCCCGAGCGGAGCTCGTCGCCACCGACGCCGTTCGCCGCGGCCACAGCCACCCCCTCGCTCCCTCCTCGCATCCCTGAGCTCCGTCCCGACCCCATGGAGCTGCACACCGACGCACGCGACCAGAGGAGGCCCCAGTCGACCGGAGCGTCGTCGTCTTCATCCCCGGTGCCCGGAGATCGCCGCCG
This sequence comes from Triticum aestivum, assembly GCF_018294505.1. Lineage (NCBI taxonomy): Eukaryota > Viridiplantae > Streptophyta > Magnoliopsida > Poales > Poaceae > Triticum > Triticum aestivum. The sequence continues at coordinate 130,551,597 of NC_057807.1, read as the reverse complement.
TAAATTCGCGTCGTCCAGAGCTTCCCCGACCTCGTCGTCAACTCTGCTAGTCCCTACGTGAGCTCCTCTCCATTTCCCCCCTGTGCCCTTCCTCTAGCGCATCCTCTAGCACCGATTCCGCCATGGCTGAAGCTCACCTCCGCCGAGCTCGCCGCCGGCGTAGCTCCGATGACCATTTGGTCACCCCGGCGAGCCCTGCGCGTTCGTAGTTTCCCGTAGAGCATGCCTACCACAAAAGCTAGCCCGCTTGCTCTCTGCAGCATCAAACCCGTGGTCGCCCGAACTCCGGCGGCCATCTAGGTCGTCGCCGGCGCCGATTCCGGCCGCCCCGGCCCCAACTGACTCCACTGGAAGACGCGGCGCTCTTCCAGCTATCCATAGAGCCCCTCCTCCGTCCGTTTGGTCGCCGGAGCAAGGAACCCGAAGGCCTCCGCCGCCTCGGCCTCGCCGGCGACTCAACGCCGGCAGGATTGACTCGTTTGACCAGGGGTTTGACCTCCCCTGGGCCCATGACAGGTGGACCCCGCCATCAGGTGATTAGCTTAAGCTAATCACCACCTAATCTAACCCCCTGACACTGACATGTGGGCCCTAGTGCCCCTAATCTTTAATTAAACTAAACTAAACCCCCTTGTTTAACCCGTGTCACTGACGTGTGGACCCCACACGTCAGGTTTGACCCTAGCCAGCCGCAGTTGACCTGCTGACGTCATGCTTACTCAATGCTGATGCAGTAAGTATTTCTGGAATTAAAATAAATCAGGAAATGATTTATAAACTTCAGAAAATGCCTAAAACTTCAATAAATCATAGAAAATTAACCGTAACTCCAAATTAAATAATTTATATATGAAAAATTATCAGAAAAATTCAAGGAATCCATCTGTACCATTTTCATGCATGATAGAACAACTTATAGGTGCTGTTTAGCACAAATCATATTAATGACATTTAAATATCCACATATGGAGTTTGAGTTTGAATCTTGGATTCAAACCAACTTCATTTAATCTGGTTTTAGTTGCATTAGCACAAACCACATCATATTGCCATGTCGCATTCATGCATCATATTGTGCATTGCATTGATTGTGTTTTTCCTCAGTTGCCGGTGATTGTCCCTTCTCGATAGACGTGTACCGGCGATGTGATCGATGACACCGACGAAGAGCTATATTATCTTCAGAAGTGCCAGGCAAGCAAAACCCCCTTGTTCATTCCGATAAAATCCCACTTTCTTGCTCCTGCTCTCTATTACTGCATTAGGACAACAACGACATATTTGTTACTTGCTGCGGTAGCTGAACCCTTTATCCTTTGCATGACCTGTCATTGCCACAGTAAATAGATGAAACCCACTAGCATGAGTAGGAGTTGTTTGAGCCCTGATGTGCCTACTCATTCATGCTTGTTTGTCATGCCTGCTACTGCTTAGAGTTGAGTCAGGTCTGATTCATCGGGGATGAATCAGAGGCATGTGAACATGTCCTACTGTGTGTGAGCTAAGTGTGCGAACATGATTTGGTAAAGGTAGCAGTGAGAGGCCATGTAGGAGTACATGGTGGGTTGTCTCATTGCAGCCGTCCTCAGGAACTGAGTTCTGTGTTTGTGATCCATGATCAGTTACTACCACACATTGGGCTCCGGGCGCTCCAAGCTCTCTCGACTTATTAATCAACTTGATCTCTGTCCAGGAGTTGCAACTAGTTTCTGGTGTTTGTAGGTAGTGTTAGTAGTCTACCAAGTGGCACCTGGTACAGGTGGGCTTGGGACAGACTAGGCACAGTGGCCCGGTGTACCAAGTGGAACCCGGATGGTGGGCTTGGGAACCCTGCTCACATCGTTTGGGGCCGTGAGCAACACCCCGGCCGGATCTCCTTGCGGATGGAACCCGAATAGGCGATAAACCTGGACTAGAGACTTGTTCGGTTAGTCAGGTCGTGGCCGACTCCCTCGCCCGGCTTCCGCTTGAAGGTTGCCGAGGTACATGACGTGTACAGGGCGATAAGTGGCGAAAGCGTGTGTGAAGAAGTACACCCCTGCAGGGTTAACATCATCTATTCGAATAGCCGGATTCCTCAGATATGGAAACTTGGACCCCTTGTACAGTTCATAGACAAGTGAAAGTGGATACTCTAAAATACGCAAGATAAGCGTGAGTGCTATGGATGGCGTTCTCGTAGGGAGACGGGAGCGGATCCATAGTGGTGTATTGATATGGTGAATATATGTGGACTCGTGTGCGCCACCTCAAAAGAGTTACTTGCAGTCGTAGTTCAGGTTAGCCACCGAGTCAAAGCTGGCTTGCTGCAGTTAAACTCCACCACCCCCTTTGTTGATAATGATGCATATGTAGATAGATCTGATGTAAGTCTTGCTGGGTACATTTGTACTCACGTTTGCCTATTTTATGTTTTTGCAGAGAGACTTCAGTCTCACTAGTAGTTCCGCGTGGACTTCGACGTTTAGCTTGTTACCTCAGCTACGATCTTGTGCCCTCGGCAGGATCTGGTAGATAGTCAGGCTTCTCAGCCTTTTCCATTTATAGATGTCTGTACTCAGACATGATAGCTTCCGTTTGTGCTTGACTTGTATGCTCTGATTGTTGGGTCATGAGACCCATGTTTGTAATATCTCGCTCCTCGGAGCCTAATGAATAAATACTTGGGTTGTAGAGTCATGTTGTGATGCCATGTTGTATTTGCACATATCGAGCATATTGTGTGTATGTTATTGAAATGCTTGGTATGTGTGGGATCTGACTATCTAGTTGTTTATCCTTAGTAGCCTCTCTTACCGGGAAATGTCTCCTGGTGTTTCCACTGAGCCATGGTAGCTTGCTACTGCTCCGGAACACTTAGGCTGGCCGGCATGTGTCCTTCTTCGTTCCTGTGTCTGTCCCTTCGGGGAAATGTCACGCGATGAATACCGGAGTCCTGTTAGCCCGCTACAGCCTGGTTCACTGGAGTCCTGCTAGCCCAGTGCTACAGCCTGGATTCACTCGCTGATGACCGACACGTTCGTTGCTGGGTCATGTATGCCTGTCCCTGTAAGTTAGTGCCACTTTGGGTTCACGACTAGCCATGTCAGCCTGGGTTCTTTGTCATATGGATGCTAGCGACACTATCATATACGTGAGCCAAAAGGCGCAAACGGTCCCGGGCCAGGTAAGGTGGCACCCGTGGGAATACCGTGCGTGAGGCCGCAAAGTGATATGATGTGTTACATGCTAGATCGATGTGGCATTGAGTCGGGGTCCTGACAGCGTTGGTATCAGAGCTTGACTGCCTGTAGGATTACCAAGCCAAACTGGTCGAAGTTGAGTCTAGAAATTCTTTAGTTATATAAGGGAATTGATTGTGGGATGGAACGTAAGGCTCTTTTTACTCCTTATACCTCATGGCCCTCTGATCTGAGTCGTCCTCTTCTCTTCTACGGGGACTAAGAACTAGGCCTTCTCATCTATCTACTAGGATGACGAGTTACTATGTTAGAGACTTATAGGATTGATAGTTTCAAGCCTCAATTCAGTTTCTACCTCTGTATGCTAACTGTTGAACTCGAAACTTTGATATTGTGCTCCTGAGTGGTTATGCCACCATTTTTGTGAATGTCTCAAATCTTTTTTGAGCATTTACAGCCGTTATGCTGTCCGAGTCATCCCAGGTTTCTAAATAGTCTGAAGCATTTGCAAAATCGCTTCCTCCCGTTCCGATGTTCCTTGGGCCAGATTAACCACACTAATCGGTGAGTTGAGGTACTCTGTTGCCTCGACATATATGTTGGAGTTATTATTATGACCCTAGGTGTCTCAGGGGATCATCTAGTGGTCTAGCCATGATTTGTGTCCTAGTGCGATGATTCTGGCCTTTATTCTTGTAAGCATCCCGTGATGCCACTTAGTTAGTAGGTATTCTATTCCTGGGTTTTCGAACCAAGAATCACCCTGCTTACTTCATGTTGATAGTGTTTGATAGTTCCTTTAGGATATTAGTAACTTTGCGATAGTCCTCGAGGTTCGTGGTACATCCTTCTTCCAACTACCATGAACCATTCTTGGCAGGAGTTCTTCTGAGCCAAAAGATGACAACAAGAGTGCTCTCGATGAGTTCTCCATGCTATATTGTGACTCTGCCAGCTCAACCTTTCTGCATGGGTTATCCGGAAGAATTATGTTGAAATCGTTCGACATGCTAATCCATGCCTCCACAACTCGAAAAGTTATATGTTCCCTTGAGTTGCTCTCTTTAGTCGTATCCCGACCATCCTCTATCAATTGATAGTCAAGAGTATGCATGCATTCGTTCATCGATGCCTATTATTCTTGTGGTCCGTCAAGCCATTCTATCGTGGAATGACTAGGAGAAATAAACTCCAGTACCTCGTCCATATTCAGGATTGGGTCAAAGCAGTTGTACTCCGCGGATCAAATACTAATCCAGTTTTTGTTCTATTCTACCCTGAAGTATTACCCTCTTTATATTAAGATTATCATGGGAATGGCACACCATCCTATGAATTCTTGATTTAGTGATACTCTCGCCATCATTACTCATTCCTCGGTTTCGTGTTGTCGCAACCGGAATGCCGACAAGTGAACTATGATGTGTGAAATCAATACTCCTAGCAACCTCGTTGCTTGGTAGTTAAAGGACAATAATTTCATTCTTAGCGTGTTGGTTTTTGAATCATCACCCTAAAGTTGATCGTGCTACCTAGTCCATTCTCCTGGTGCACTCCTCGATTGATGAGATAGGATTTTGTTAAGTCCTCGCTCATTTGATCATATCGTCTTGCCCTAAAAAGCAAGATTGTTCTCGAGCTTAGTAACATATTGGTGGTTCATGATTTTCCGTATATCTTCTTGGAAGTATTACCAGGTTGTCACCTGACCGCTATGTTGAGTTCGTGATCAAGTTGGTTTATTCCTGTAAACCACCCCTTCTCCGAGAGTCTGTGTTGGATACCCCTGAGCTAGATGGTTAAGCTGAACAACAACTTGGAGAGTTGGAAGATAAAAGCTTGCCCAACTTAGTTCATTTCTCAAAAGGGATATCTTGTGGTTGTGTGTGTTGAAGAAAGATGATACCTTTATTGGTTGATCCTCGTGATCAATTGTTGGATCTATTATCTTACCTAAACCTTTGATTGAGTATGGGCTATCGTCAAATCAAATCAGAACCAACGATATTCGTAATGTTGTCTTACTCGTGGTTTTTCCTCGAGCATACACCATTATATTCTTTGGTCTGACCAATGCTATCACCGTGTTCACTTAACTATGGAATTCCTTTTAAAAAGGGAACCCGGATGAATTGTTGTTGAGCCCATTGACAACATCCTTATCTCCTCCATGATTTTGTTGAACATTAAGCTAGTGTTGGAAACTTTTGAAAGCATTTCTTCATGCTAGTTCATGAAGCATATGTTTGGATGAAAGAAGTGACTTCCTTTGATTCACGTGCATTTGATGTAAGTTGCCGTCGTGAATTCGAGAAAGTTTGTTTTGCTCCTCTGGAATCATCCCAAGTCAGTCATGCACGTGCAGAGTATTCTATGGCCTGATAGACTGACCATCTTCATTCCATATGTATTCCCTAGCACACCAAGCCACTGATTGGTTTGCTCAAGGATAAGAAGTTCATCGATAAGTGCACAAGGACTTTGATATCCTCGATGATGGTTCCCAACCAGAACTCGGTAGTATTTTATTATAAGACTACTATGTGGTCATGCTTGTCTGGGACAGCGTGTTCACACGTGTGTAGCAGAACCAGCTCATGTTTTGGAGCTTGCTATGTAGTTCATTTCCCGAGAATCTCGCAACGTCATCTCGCCGATTTATGTTGCAAACTTTCATTTTTCTTCCTAGACTCGATGAGTCTGGAATATTCTAACACCAACCAGGTCTAAATCTCAGGCAGATATGATGGTTGGAACATTTCCCAAGAACTATAATATTGGTCCCTCGATAACCGTTTAAGTGGATATCATGGCCAACACACCCAGCCGGAAGACCTATTATTGTAGTATCTTGATTGAAGAAATTGGCCACATCCCCATAAGGATTTCGTAGGATTTACCTCCGTAACTATTCCTTATGGATTCTATTGCTCCCGAAGTCCGACCTTTTACTTGATGTTCTAGTTATCAAACCATATCTATGAATGGGATACACTAGCACATCAAGGAGAACATTAGAAGCGGAGTGCTAAATGTCTCTCGGTCGATTATCCAGATTTTATTTCCTTGGCCCCGCCAAGGGTGAAATCTGAGAAAGTGTTATCTTCCTTTGCATCTGCATCATCCATCATCATTCATCATGGTAGCAAGTTGTGTTGCCAGGATCCTTGACACGGATGTTGGTAAAACCTTGATGATTATGGAAATGCTCAAGTTCTTGAGAGCACGCGCAAGTGCTAGGTTTGATCGTCGGCATTAACTGTATAGTGCTCTCAGTTTCCTCGGCAATGCTATGACCTTTTCAAACAGTGAATTCACTCTCTATTGTTGGGTTCTTCCCCAGTTACCAGAATCATTCCCAGCATTTGCATTTTGTTCCCAGCTTGCACCGCCAATGTGCCATTCTACCATGGGTCTTTTCCATTTCCGGTGATAAGCAAAAATCATCCATTTGGTTGTCTTCAACAAGGTAATCCACATCATCCAAGTCCGAGTATGCCATTCTACCGACCCCCGCCAATCGATTGCTGTGATTTGCCTTAGGCTGATGTAGAGAGTCTCAATGATCTCTATATCAAAGGTAATTCTTTTTGCCACTTAAGGGGATATTTCTACGAGTCACCATCCCTAAGGTGCCTCGTTGTGGTATCATGGCAACTCAACTCCTCGCTACGTTGACAACCAATCACCACATTCTTAAGTCTGGAATTGTTGTCTACTTAGCGAGCCCTTGTCATCTGTCTCACTCCATTTCTTCAGATATATGCTTCGTGTCTCAGCTCAAGAGATGTTGCTATGACTCACTTGTTGAGCTGATCCTAAGTTGATTGATCTTCGAGAAGATCGATTCTTCCGGAGTTGTCCTTTTCCTCTTGCTGTCATGCTAGCTGGAGTTCTCAGAGCAAGACGATGGGACAAAGATGGTGATCGAATCAACGTTCATTTGAAGTGCAACCTGGATCGTGAGGATTATACTAGTTTGCATTTCCCCTTCATCTTACCCTACGCTTGAATCTCGAGATGAGATTCTTGTTTAGTGGGGGTGAGTTGTCACATCCCTAGTCCTGGCCTGACCTATGCTTGCTTCCATCTGTGCATCATGTTTAAATTTTCGAAACTTGAACTGAGGGAAATTGGAAGCCTCAAAACCCTAAATAAAAGAAGGGCAAAAACCCTAAAAATCTCATTCATTGTTCCAAAATGCTCTTCTTAAATGTTTGATAATTTTTGGCAAGGGTTCTGGTCCCAACCAAAATATTGAACATTTTTAAGGATTTATTTTTGGGACTTTGAATTTAAATCATTAGCTATTTGAATTTGAATTATATTCATATAATTAGAATATAATTTCAAATACCCCTGAAATATTTTATGAGCTTTTGGGAAAAGTCCATCTAGCAAAATAAAAATATTCAGAGGAGCTTTTGGCATTGTTTGAATTATTTTAAATTCAAAACAGTGGCAAAAGATTAAATAAAAAAAATAAAACAAACAGAAAAATAAAACAGAGCAGAGTAGGACTTACCTGACGCTTACCTGAGGCCCACTCACCTGGTGGCCCAGCAGAATCGGCCCAGCCCGCCACCGCTACCCCCCTGTCGCCTTCCTCCTCTGCCAGGAGGACGGGCACGCGCCCGGTGCGCGCGGCCACGCGCCCCGGCCACCTCCTGCTTCTCCGGCCACCTCCTGCTTCCCCGGCCCCTCCTAGACGACGCCACGGAGCGCCACGCAGCCCCTGGCTCTCTCTCACTCTCTCCCTCGCCTCATCCTCTCCTCTGCTCTCTCTCCCTCTCTACCCGAGCGGAGCTCGTCGCCACCGACGCCGTTCGCCGCGGCCACAGCCACCCCCTCGCTCCCTCCTCGCATCCCTGAGCTCCGTCCCGACCCCATGGAGCTGCACACCGACGCACGCAACCAGAGGAGGCCCCAGTCGACCGGAGCGTCGTCGTCTTAATCTCCGGTGCCCGCAGATCGCCGCCGTAAATTCGCGTCGTCCAGAGCTTCCCCGACCTCGTCGTCGACTCTGCTAGTCCCTATGTGAGCTCCTCTCCATTTCCCCCCTGTGCCCTTCCTCTAGCGCGTCCTCTAGCACCGATTCCGCCATGGCCGAAGCTCACCTCCGCCGAGCTCGCCGCCGGCGTAGCTCCGATGACCATTTGGTCACCCCGGCGAGCCCTGCGCGTTCGTAGTTTCCCGTAGAGCATGCCTAGCGCAAAAGCTAGCCCGCTTGCTCTCTACAGCATCAAATCCGTGGTCGCCCGAACTCCGGCGGCCATCTAGGTCGTCGCCGGCGCCGATTCCGGCCGCCCCGACCCCAACTGACTCCACAGGAAGACGCGGCGCTCTTCCAGCTATCCATAGAGCCCCTCCTCCGTCCGTTTGGTCGCCGAAGCAAGGAACCCGAAGGCCTCCGCCGCCTCGGCCTCGCCGGCGACTCAACGCCGGCGGGATTGACTCGTTTGACCAGGGGTTTGACCTCCCCTGGGCCCATGATAGGTGGACCCCGCCATCAGGTGATTAGCTTAAGCTAATCACCACCTAATCTAACCCCCTGACACTGACATGTGGGCCCTAGTGCCCCTAATCTTTAATTAAACTAAACTAAACCCCCCTGTTTAACCCGTGTCACTGACGTGTGGACCCCACACGTCAGGTTTGACCCTAGCAAGCCGGAGTTGACCTGCTGACGTCATGCTTACTCAATGCTGACGTAGTAAGTATTTCTGGAATTAAAATAAATCAGGAAATGATTTATAAACTTCAGAAAATGGCTAAAACTTCAATAAATCATAGAAAATTAACCGTAACTCCAAATTAAATAATTTCTATATGAAAAATTATCAGAAAAATTCAAGGAATCCATCTGTACCATTTTCATGCATGATAGAACAACTTATAGGTGCTGTTTAGCACAAATCATATTAATGACATTTAAATATCCACATATGGAGTTTGAGTTTGAATCTTGGATTCAAACCAACTTCATTTAATCTGGTTTTAGTTGCATTAGCACAAACCACAGCATATTGCCATGTCACATTCATGCATCATATTGTGCATTGCATTGATTGTGTTTTTCCTCAGTTGTCGGTGATTGTCCCCTCTCGATAGACGTGTACCGGCGATGTGATCGATGACACCGACGAAGAGCTATATTATCTTCAGAAGTGCCAAGCAAGCAAAACCCCCTTGTTCATTCCGATAAAATCCCACTTTCTTGCTCCTGCTCTCTATTACTGCATTAGGACAACAACGACATATTTGTTACTTGCTGCGGTAGCTGAACCCTTTATCCTTTGCATGACCTGTCATTGCCACAGTAAATAGATGAAACCCACTAGCATGAGTAGGAGTTGTTTGAGCCCTGATGTGCCTACTCATTCATGCTTGTTTGTCATGCCTGCTACTGCTTAGAGTTGAGTTAGGTCTGATTCATCGGGGATGAATCAGAGGCATGTGAACATGTCCTACTGTGTGTGAGCTAAGTGTGCGAACACGATTTGGTAAAGGTAGCGGTGAGAGGCCATGTAGGAGTACATGGTGGGTTGTCTCATTGCAGCCGTCCTCAGGAACTGAGTTCTGTGTTTGTGATCCATGATCAGTTACTACCACACATTGGGCTCCGGGTGCTCCAAGCTCTCTCGACTTATTAATCAACTTGATCTCTGTCCAGGAGTTGCAACTAGTTTCTGGTGTTTGTAGGTAGTGTTAGTAGTCTACCAAGTGGCACCCGGTACAGGTGGGCTTGGGACAGACTAGGCACAGTGGCCCGGTGTACCAAGTGGCACCCGGATGGTGGGCTTGGGAACCCTGCTCACATCGTTTGGGGCCGTGAGCGACACCCCGGCCGGATCTCCTTGCGGATGGAACCCGAATAGGCGATAAACCTGGACTAAAGACTTGTTCGGTTAGTTAGGTCGTGGCCGACTCCCTCGCCCGGCTTCCGCTTGAAGGTTGCCGAGGTACATGACGTGTACAGGGCGATAAGTGGCGAAAGCGTGTGTGAAGAAGTACACCCCTGCAGGGTTAACATCATCTATTCGAATAGCCGGATTCCTCGGATATGGAAACTTGGACCCCTTGTACAGTTCATAGACAAGTGAAAGTGGATACTCTAAAATACGCAAGATAAGCGTGAGTGCTATGGGCGGCGTTCTCGTAGGGAGACGGGAGCGGATCCATAGTGGTGTATTGATATTGTGAATATATGTGGACTCGTGTGCGCCACCTCAAAAGAGTTACTTGCAGTCGTAGTTCAGGTTAGCCACCGAGTCAAAGCTGGCTTGCTGCAGTTAAACTCCACCACCCCCTTTGTTGATAATGATGCATATGTAGATAGATCTGATGTAAGTCTTGCTGGGTACATTTGTACTCACGTTTGCCTATTTTATGTTTTTGCAGAGAGACTTCAGTCTCACTAGTAGTTCCGCGTGGACTTCGACGTTTAGCTTGTTACCTCAGCTACGATCTTGTGCCCTCGGCAGGATCTGGTAGATAGTCAGGCTTCTCAGCCTTTTCCATTTATAGATGTCTGTACTCAGACATGATAGCTTCCGTTTGTGCTTGACTTGTATGCTCTGATTGTTGGGTCATGAGACCCATGTTTGTAATATCTCGCTCCTCGGAGCCTAATGAATAAATACTTGGGTTGTAGAGTCATGTTGTGATGCCATGTTGTATTTGCACATATCGAGCATATTGTGTGTATGTTATTGAAATGCTTGGTATGTGTGGGATCTGACTATCTAGTTGTTTATCCTTAGTAGCCTCTCTTACCGGGAAATGTCTCCTGGTGTTTCCACTGAGCCATGGTAGCTTGCTACTGCTCCGGAACACTTAGGCTGGCTGGCATGTGTCCTTCTTCGTTCCTGTGTCTGTCCCTTCGGGGAAATGTCACGCGATGAATACCGGAGTCCTGTTAGCCCGCTACAGCCTGGTTCACCGGAGTCCTGCTAGCCCAGTGCTACAGCCTGGATTCACTCGCTGATGACCGACACGTTCGTTGCTGGGTCATGTATGCCTGTCCCTATAAGTTAGTGCCACTTTGGGTTCACGACTAGCCATGTCAGCCCGGGTTCTTTGTCATATGGATGCTAGCGACACTATCATATACGTGAGCCAAAAGGCGCAAACGGTCCCGGGCCAGGTAAGGTGGCACCCGTGGGAATACCGTGTGTGAGGCCACAAAGTGATATGATGTGTTACATGCTAGATCGATGTGGCATTGAGTCGGGGTCCTGACACCTGCCTGCCTACATGGCACCGCATGCACCGCTGGCCAGGGCGCGTGTCGAAGCAAGGAGGAGCGGCGATGGACGGGACATGCCTCGCTCCCGGCCTCGATAAAGTGAAGGGACACCTAAGCCTCACATTAAATGCGCTTTGTCCTGTAATACCAACGATAAACTCACAACGCTGTAGCACTTTCCACCTCTTGTGTGCCACTGTGGCAGCCCCTTTCGCCTATAAAAGGAGGCCCATGGCGCACTAGGAAAGGATTCGGCTCTTTGGATCCTCGTAGCACCTAGAGCTAGTTCAAGAGCTCAAGAACACTAAATACATCCACCAAAGCAGGATCGTAGGGTTTTACGCATCTTTGCGGCCCGAACCTGGGTAAATCACCTTTGTGTCATCTACTAGTCCCGCTCTTCTCACGATCCCCACGCCCCGCAACCATAGAAGGGATTCCAGTGATCCCATAGGTGTCGTTTCCCACCGACATCTTTGGCGCGCCAGGTAGGGGACGCAATTGTGAGAATCTGGCCTAGCAGTCGGCCTAGCTGTTCTTCATCGCCATGGCTCCTAAGAAGAAGGCGACCACGGCGATCGGTTCTTCCGGGATCGGGTTGCCAGCATCGGTGCGGACCTGTAGCGGGCCAGTCACGGAGAGAACTCGTGGCGCGGCCTGCGAACATCCACACCACCCTGGTGGTTCAGGCCTGGCGAGTGGTGTCGTTCCCACGCCAGGCGACGAGCCACCAGTAGCGGGCTCCAAAGACAGAGTCGGGCCCCCCGCCGGCGGCGCGGGGCCCTCCAGGGGCGCTGCCATCCCCCCAGGCGGCGACACGACGGCCTCCAAGACGCCAACACCGGCGCCCACGGCGCGCTCTTCCCAGGTTGTGCGTGATGAGGAGCATCACCCCGCCGGTAACCCTGCGCGCCGCCCTGGGAAGAGTCCCGTGCGCCCATCACATGATGAGAAGGGCCAGCATGCACGCCGAGGTGCTGACAGAGGTGGCGAACGGCTGCGGGGCCATGACGCAGCTCCTTCTAACGTGGTTAGAAGTCGAGGCGCATCGCGGTCCACCTAGCTCTCGCCGCCACCAACACCAGCGGAAGCCCTATCACGCACAGCTGCTCCTCGATTTTCCTCCCGCCGCGGAGAAGCTCGACGAATGGAGGGCCACCGTCCGGAGCCTCGTCGGCATCGCTAACAATGATGAGTTGCGGCCAGCGGGACCCGTAGGCCGTCGCTCCACCGGGCCACCACATGCCAGCAGAGACCGTGCTGGAGGCGATGCAGCCACGGTGCACTCCCCTCCTCCATCCCGGCCACCCCGGGCATCGGTTCGTCGCGATAACGTTCGAGACAATATCTCCATCGCGTCGTCCGACCCGCGAACCATTCGCGATCAATGTCAAGTCCTTCGGGAGCCGGTTCCTAAGGACGCTCGAACTACCATCGAGCGCCGACGTGACGCATGCCACCAGTCGGACAGGCGGGCGGGGCCTGCTATGGACCACCCAGCGCCGGGAGGCTACGGTGGCCTACCTTACGAGGTGGGTTGTCCGGCTTTCACCCATGAGCTGCGGCAGTTCCAGTGGCCCTCCTACCGTACGCTCAAACCTGACGTTGGCGAGAAGTACAATGGCAAGACTGACCCGTCGGAGTTCCTCAACATCTACACCATCGCGATGCAAGCTGATGGGGCCCGCGATGATAAGGTGCTTACCAATTACTTCCAGTTGACACTCAAGCCTAATGTTATGTCATGGTTGATGCACTTGCCGGTGGATTCCATCTCTTCTTGGGCGGATCTGTGCCATGAGTTTGTTGGCACCTTTACTGGAGGTCACCAGGCTCATGGCCAGGCGAGTGATTTACACATCATCCCCCAAAAGGAAGGGGAGAACTTGCGCAAGTACATCCAAAGGTTCAGCCGAGTGCAGTACAACATCCCCGACGTTCATCCTGCCGCCGTGATCAGTGCATTCCATCAGAATGTGCACAATCGTAAGATGCGTGAAGAGCTGGCGATGAACAAGGTTAGAGATGTGGCTGAACTTTATGTTCTGACCGATCGGTGCACTCGCGCTGAAGAGGGAAGGAAGTACCCCAGCGAAGACGCCGGTGCGGAAATCGACTCCACGGATGATACCGCCACCCCGGCGAAGAAGGGCCGGCGCCGTAACAGGAAGCGTAGAAGCAAGACCATGCTTGCCGTCGAGGGATCCAACGATACTAGCGCGACAAAGAAACCCAAGGCAAGTGACCCCGGCAAGGAGGTTGCCGGGTGCGCCGCTTGCCGGGCCTTGGCGGCTGCCGATAAGCCAGGAGGCTCCGACAAGCAGTATTGCAAGATCCACCGCACCAAGGGCCATGATCTCCAAAATTGCCGGCAGGTAGAGCTGCTCGCCGAGAAGCAGAATGCTGAGTATGAGTGGCGGGACAAGGAGAAAGGCCCAGATGGTGCCGAGGGATCCGGCAAGAAACATGGCGGCCAAGGAGGCCGCTGCGGCAAGGATAATCAGCAGGAAAGGCCCGCTCGAGGCGGCGATAAGAAGCAGGAAGATGATGATCATGACGAGGACGATGAGTCCGGCGATCACGAGTTTCAGAAAGCCACAGAGGCCATGTGCGTCAATGGAGGCGCCTCGCTGCATATGTCTCACTGCCAACTCAAGCAGTGGGCGCGTGAGATCACGACGGTGGAGCCATCGTTCGATGCATGGAAGCCGCTGAAATGGTCCAGCACACCCATCATCTTCGACACCAAGGACCACCCTGACCACACTACTGCGGTCGGGTGCTTTCCATTGTTGGTTTCACCAACAATCCGCAACCTGAAGGTGACAAAGATGTTGGTTGACAGCGGGGCCGGCCTGAACTTGATCTCTCCTGTTGTGGTCAAAAGGTTGCAGATTCCCGATGGAGATCTTGAGGATACAGGAACATTCCAAGGGGTTAACCCGGGGAGGAGCCAACCAAAGGGAAAGATCATGCTGCCCGTGATATTCGGAGGCGTTGCTGCCATGAGCCGGTTCATCTCCAAGTCCGCGGAGCGTGCCCTCCCTTTTTTCAAGATCTTGAAGAAGGCAGGACAGTGGACTGGACCACAGAGTCCGAGGCAGCGCTGCAATATTTGAAGAGATACCTCTCCTCTACCCCAGTGTTGGTTGCGCTCACACCACAAAGAACCGTTGTTGCTTTATCTAGCGGCAACAAATCGTGTGGTTAGCGCCGCACTAGTGGCGCATAGAGAGGTCAATGAGGAGACAGCAGCAGCGGCAGAGTTGATGGTTGGCGGGCCAGAACCCTCCCCGGCAAGGCTCGGTCCCGGCAGGACTGAGTCCCTGGCAGGGCTCGGTCCCGACAAGACTGAGTCCCCGGCAGGGCTCGGTTTCGGCAAGACTGGCGCCAGTGCGACAGGACCCACGCGACCGGGTGAAGAGGCGCAGAAGAAGAAAATGGTACATCACCCAGTTTACTTCATCAGCTCCCTCTTGCAGGGGCTAGGTCAAGGTACTCAGGTGTGCAAAACTGCTCTTCGGCCTCCTTATGGCTTCGAGGAAGCTGCGCCATTACTTCCAAGCGCGCGAGATCACAGTGGTCACCCGCCACCCATTGCAATGGATACTGCATAACCCAGATGCGATGGGGAGGATCATGGAATGGGCCCTGGAGCTGTCAAGTTTTGGTTTGAAGTTCGAGAGTACCTTGATGATTCAGAGCATAGTCTTGGCGGAGTTTGTTGCGGAATGGACCTCGACGCCCGACGAAGAGGTACAGGAGACCACTCTTCCCGACAAGGAAACGAGCCGCAACTGGATCATGTACTTTGATGGTGCCTTCTCGCTGCAAGGCGCCGGTGCTGGTGTGCTGCTTATCGCACCCACCGGAGAGCACCTCATGTATGTCATCCAGATGTGCTTCCCCCAGGAGATGTCAACCAACAACACCGCTGAGTATGAGGGTTTTCTTGCCGGTCTCAGGATCGCGGCAGACCTCGAAGTCAAAAAGCTCATCGTCAGGGGCGACTCACAGCTCGTCGTCAGGCAAATCAACAAAGATTATCAAAGCCCGTTGATGGAAGCTTACGTAGATGTGGTGAGGGAACTGGAGGAGCGCTTTGACAGTATACGGGCGGAGCATGTCCCTCGGGCGGAGAACGACATCGCCGACTACCTGTCGAAGCGCGCTGCCCTCAAGCTACCTGTGGAACCAGGTACTTCTGTGCTTCAGTTAACTCAACCATCCGTTGAGCCGTCAACCGGGCAGAACAAGCGGAGGAAGCTAGGCCTCGGCAAGTACTTCCCCGCCGAGCTCCCTGGAGCCACTAGCGAAGATGTTGCCGTGGATGCCGATCCTGCCGTGGGACAG
The DNA here is from genome assembly GCF_018294505.1 of Triticum aestivum. Taxonomy (NCBI): domain Eukaryota; kingdom Viridiplantae; phylum Streptophyta; class Magnoliopsida; order Poales; family Poaceae; genus Triticum; species Triticum aestivum. Next base: position 130,535,814 of record NC_057807.1, on the reverse strand, counting down.
CCGACTCCGGCAGGACCTCAGGTCATAGCCATGGAGACGGCCGCTCCCGTGGGGGAAGAGATGCCTTTGGTCCTTGTCATCGAGCCACAGGCTCCGGCATGGGCGCAACACACCGTCCGATTCCTCCAGAAAGGAGAGCTTCCTGAGGAGCAGGAAGAGGCAGAAAGAGTAGCCCGCCGGTCTGCTCTGTACCAATTCGTTGATAACATATTGTAGAGGGGAAGACCGAATGGGGTGAAATTGATGTGCATCTCCCGGGAGGAAGGACTAAAGCTGTTGGGAGAGATACATGGAGGCATATGTGGCTCCCACATAGGGTCGAGGGCCCTTGCCGGCAAGGCTTTCCGACAAGGTTTCTTCTGGCCCACCACCCTCCAAGATGCGACGGCACTAGTAACCAAGTGTGAAGCATGCCCGTTCCATTTGAAGAAGCTCCATCAACCAGCTCAAGCCCTGCAAACTATCCCTCTCACCTGGCCCTTCTCGGTTTGGGGGCTTGACATATTGGGCCCTTTCCCCCGTGCTGTCGGGGGCTTTAAGTACTTCTACATTGCAATCGACAAGTTCACAAAGTGGCCAGAAGTGGAAGTAGTGAGGAAGGTGGCAGCACAGTCAGCCATCAAGTTCTTCAAGGGACTAGTGTGCCGTTTTGGGGTGCCCAACAGGATCATCACCGACAACGGCACACAGTTCACGAGCCACGCCTTCATGCAATACATTGAGGATCTCGGCAGCAGGGTCTATTTTGCTTCCGTGGCACATCCACGGAGCAATGGCCAAGCGGAGAGAGCAAATGCTGAAGTCCTGCGACGCTGAAGGACAAAGACTTTTGACAGGCTGCACAAAAGTGGAAGGCGCTGGATTGATGAGTTACCGGCGGTTCTTTGGTCGATCAGAACGACACCAAATCGAGCCACCGGCCAGACACCCTTTGCCCTGGTTTACGGGGCAGAAGCAGTTCTCCCCATAGAACTCATATACGGGTCACCTCGAGTGCTCGCTTATGATGAGGTTGAGCAAGAGCGGTTGCGGCAAGATGACGCGATGCTCCTTGAGGAAGATCGTCTCCGGGCGGCTGTGAGAGCAGCATGCTACCAGCAAGCCTTGCGCCGCTATCATAGCTGCAAGGTTCATGCCCGGAGCTTTGAGGAAGGCGACCTTGTTCTTTGGCACGTTCAGTCAGCCAAAAATTCCAGCAAGTTGACGCCAAAGTGGGAAGGCCCTTATCGGGTAACACGAGTCACCAGGCCCGGCGCAGTCTGGCTGGAGATCGAGGATGCCATTCCAGTGAGAAACTCCTGGAACATCGAGCATCTTCGCAAGTTTTACCCATAAGGCGCGGCTACCGGGCCTCCCGGCAAGCAACCCTTTTGTACGAGCCTTGCCGACAAGGCATGTAACCCTTTGTACAAAGCCAGGCGCAGACCCTGAGCATAAATAAATGAAGCGCTGGCGCCCTAAGTTATAGCATGCATGCTAGGTTGAGTCTCTTCCTTGGTTAGGGTTGATAGTGCTTAGCAGCGGCTAACCCCTAGCTTAGAGGTCGAGTGCGCATCTCTCTGTTCTTCTCTGCCTTCTTTGGTTCGCAGGATACATAAACATCCCTGCCAAGCTATTATGGAAGAAAGGGGACGGACCGGCGTCCGAGCCTCGGCAAGCCAAAGTTGCCGGGGGCTACAAGAGCAAGGATCCATCCGCGGCAAGCCAAGGTTGCCGGGGGCTGCAAATCCAGATAAGTCTTCTATCCTCTATCATGCATTTCATTATGTACCGAGGTATGTGAAACCTCGTTTTATCCTTAGGCTACCGTGCTCCCTTCATTCTGGACCCTAGGACTCATCTCCTGGGACCGAGTTTGGTCGTAGTCGCAGCAGCAAGGAAATGAAACGAGTGGCCTAAGCCCACCGCGTCCCTGCCTCCGCCAAGGGCGTGAGAAAGGTCGAGCAAAGTGGGGGGACGACAAGGCCTGTTGTCGGGCGAAAAAATGTTTATCTTAAAGGTGACAAGGATTCACTCCTTGTCGTGTATTCCACCCGCGAACAAAAAACCCAGCAAACATCCCTTTTTCATTAAAAAACATCCCGTACGGGTGCAGTCCATACGAAATGAAAAACATGAGCAAGGGGATTACAAGTTATAAAGTTAACAAAGGCCCGAAGGCTTACAAGACTAAAAAGAGATAAGGTGCCCGTAATCCCTTTCTTGTCCCTCTCCTCAGGAAATTGATCAAGAAAGCAGAAGGGCAAAAGGAGCGCCTAGGCGAGCTACGAGTGGCAGAAGACACCAAGAGAACATCTCATTGGCCGTCCAAGGGCTGGATGGTGATGGCGGCACCGGAGGCAGAGCTCGAAGACGAGGCGGCATGCTGTCAATACGCGACAAAGGCGTCGGTGCCCGCGTACTCTGACTTGACAGCCTTGCCGCCCGCCCTCTTCCTCTTGTGCAGCCTCCCTATGCCAGCCGCCCAAGGAGGCGGCCCCGAGAAGTTCAAGGAGCCGGCGACACGGATGATGGGGTCACCGGTGCCATCCGGAGCGGTGCCCGGCACCTAGTCGGACCCGTCATCCCGCCGCCCGCTGCCCTCGTCGTCGCTGTCGTTGTCTTCCTCGCCACTATCGCTTTAGGAGGAATCTTCATCGTCGGAGGAGCTCTCCGCGCAGCACCTCACGCGAGTCCCAAAGTGCCCAAAGATCTTGACGGAGTGGAGGCCACCCTCCATTATTTTAAAATGGAGAGTGAGCCCCTTCATCAAGCTGTGGAGGCGAGCGAAGGTCTTCCACCCTCGGTGGAGATGCATGACGTGAGGGGCGGGGAACTCGACGTCGGCCCATGTGCCACTGTTCCCACAACCCCTCATATGCAGCCGCAACGCCTGCAGCGGATCCAACTCCATCTCCTGCGCAAATGGGGTCGAGAGGCAAAGGCGACGGCGCGGTGGCTGGCGGAGCATGACGAAGAATTCACAAGGGTTGTCCCCGGCGTGGCCCTCCTTTGGAGTAGGGGCTGCTGGCGGAGGCGAGGCTGATCTGCCACCCCGTCCTCCTCTCCCTCGAGCACCACGATGGCCTTGACCTCGCCCCCCCCTTCCTCTAGCGGCCGGCTCCACTGCTACGTGCTCTTGGGGAGGAGCGATGCGCTGTCTGGCCGAAACCCTTGCCGCCACCGATGAAGCATCGCACGCCCCCTCGCCATGGCAGAAGAAAGGAGGAAGCAGGATTGGTAAGAGGCAAATGGCGAAGGGTTGAGAAGCACCGTTCCTCCCGCTCCCCTCTTTATAAAGGGGCGGGGGCGAGGCTGGACCGCCCCCTCTCGGCCAATCCGACTCGTTGAAGTGACAGCAAGCGGGGCCGTCGACCGCCCTCCCCGCTCCATTAAAGGCATGTGGGAATCGACCGACGCACGCGCACGACTTCCCACGTCCCGCGCGCCTGTCATTCACTCTGCGTTATGCATGCAACGAACGTGGCGCAAGGAACGGGCGCAGTGGGACGCGTGGAGCGACGGTTCCCAAGCGAGGGCAGTATATGGGAGGCGGCCCCGCGGTCTCGAAGAGACATGCAAGCCGCCGCTTTACTGTCCACCACAAGGTGACGCCAGCATGCTTCCATCGTGCGCGCGCGCATCCCCCACGTCGCGCGTTCAACGCGGGTCGTGGGGAAGCACAGCGGACGGAGCGGTGGCCGCGGTATAATCTGCCTAACTGCCCGCGCACCGTTCTGGGCCTGGCCCAACAACGTGCTGCGCTTATGTGTGGCCAAGGCCCGGGGCTCCTGTTGGTGTACAAAAGTAGGGGCTCTCCTTTTGACCCCTTTACTTGTGCACGGGTAGTTAGAACCACCCACCGCGGCCATGCATAACAGAGCAGGAAAGAGAAGCCGAAGACACAAGATCAACAAAGCAACAACAAGAACCAAGGCCAGAAAGATCGAATGGGCAAAGCAGGTTTCCCCGGCAAGGACCCTTGCCGGGGCAGCCTCAACGGCCCCGGCAAGACCCTTGCCGGGGCAGCTCGCCCACACCAGTGGAGTGAGCCACCCTTGAGCCCACCAACGCCAGATAAACACGTTGGGACAGGGCTCCGGAGGCACCTCCGTGGTGGCATGCAGATCTTTGTGCAGACATAAAATGATCAAGATCAAATGAGGATAGGAAGGCAACCATCCTCACCGAAGGAACCCACAAGACCCCCGACAAGATCCTTGCCGGGGACGCCAGCGCGCCACGGCAAGACCCTTGCCGGGCCACCCGGCAAGGCCCTCGCCAAGCACGCCAGCAGGGCCACTGCCAGGCCCACGCCAGCTAAGTCTCCGCCACCGTTCGCATGCAGCTGTCGACCCAACCAGCTGGGCAGGCACCTGTGTGGCAACATGCAGCCCTTCGTGGATGCTCCACCATCGCGCCACCTCAGCTGCCTGCCTGCCTACATGGCACCGCTGGCCAGGGCGCGTGTCGAAGGAGGAGCAGCGACGGACGGGACGGGCCTCACTCCCGGCCCCGATAAAGTGAAGGGATACCTAAGCCTCGCATTAAATGCCCTTTTTCCTGTAATACCAACGATAAGCTCACAACGCTGTAGCACTTTCCACCTCCTGTGTGCCATTGTGGCAGCCCCTTTCACCTATAAAAGGAGGCCCATGGCGCACTAGGAAAGGATTCGGCTCTTTGGAACCTCGTAGCAACTAGAACTAGTTCAAGAGCTCAAGAACACTAAATACATCCACCAAAGCAGGATCGCAGGGTTTTACGCATCTTTGCGGCCCGAATCTGGGTAAATCCCCTTTGTGCCGTCTACTAGTCCCGCTCTTCTCACGATCCCCGCGCCCCGCAACCGTAGAAGGGATTCCAGTGATCCCATAGGTGTCGTTTCCCACCGACACCAACCAAGGACAAAAAATTTGAGATGAATGTAACGCACTCCTTAGTCTGTACCAAAATGGCCAAACCAAAGACGAAATTTTGAGATAGATTAAACATGCACATTAGTCTGTACCGCAATGGCCGGACTAAGGGCAAGAATTTTGGAAAGATGAAACATGCCCCTTGATTTGTACCATGATGGCCGAATCAAGGGTTAGAGTTTTGGGTGAGGAGGAAGAGGAATGATCCTTGATCTATACCACAGTGGCCAAATCAGGGGCTAGGGGAGAACCATTAATCTCACCTTCTGATGAGGACATCAATACCATTGTTACACCCACAGCCCCTACTGCTACATATACTGGACCAATTACTAGAGCTCGCGCACGCCAATTAAATTATCAGGTACTTTCGTTTCTTGGTAATGATTCTAATGGTCATGAGAATATGATGCTGCCTAAATTGGATACATTTGTTTTGCTTACAAATGAAGGGCCTAGCTTGGAGAAGAATGAACATTGGAGCAAGAACAAGCATGGAGATGATGGCATGTGCAAGGGGAACAAGAACGGAGTTACAAGTGATGATTTTAGGACTTTGAAGCCACCATAATGGGTGCATGAAGCCTTGGACGAAATATACAAGATGCCACTTCATAAATTTCGTCCCGAGGCTATTCTAGGTGCTGTGTCACCTTATTATTGGGCCAGGCCCATGTAATTTCGAAATACATAAGTATAGGCTATTTTTAGAGTTTGAATGTGTGGGGAAACAAGAGATAGGGTTGATTTCGGACCCCTCCACCAAGGGCCACGAAATTCCCCCCCTCTTCCTCCATATATACAGCCCTTAGGGCACTGTTTAGACTTTGAGTTTTGTTTAGATTAAAGTTCTCCATAGCTGCAACTTCGCGTACTTCGGTTGTGTTCAACGACCAGACAAAGGCGTCACAGAACCCCACCTTGATCAATACAGCTTTCCTCTTATATTCGCAATATCCAGATTGCAATCTTAGTTTCTTGCTTGTTCTTCGTTTGCCTGCAGGAAACAGACCTTCGTGGTCAGGTTGATCATGCTCCGGCGTGGTCAATAACCTCTCGGAGTTGCTTTAGCGATTGCTAAGGCGCGACGTCCTCGCACGTTCGTAGTCGGATCGTCAAAGTCGACTTCCTCCAAAATGATAACCACCATCTCATCGAAAGACGGGACACCTTTGCCTCTATCAAGTGGTATCAGATTTTCAGGTTGCTCGGTGATATTTTGTAGTTTTTTGTAGTTTAGATCGAGTCTTTTCTTCATACCTATAGTCCACGAAAAAGCCAAAAAAATTAGGGTTAGTTCATCCTATCCGAACCAATCTGAGCCTTTGCATAATCTCTTCTGTATTTGCTTTGTTGAATTTGCGGTTGCATCGTCGTGTCAAGTTGCTGGTCTTAGCATCTAGTTTCCCTTAGAGTTTCGAGTTCTGCTCACAAGTTGTCACGCCGCCGATGCACCATCGTCATCGCTCCTGCCATCTACCACCATCGCTGATCCGCCACCGCTCTCAATCCGTATCCATATACCACCACCGATCCGTATCCATATACCACCACCGCTACCATATACCACCACCGCTGCCATATCCTACCACCATATATCCACCACCAATCCGAGTTACTTTCATATTAGGTTTGTTTTCGAGATCCGTCTAATTTCCGATTCGCGTTTCCTTGCCTGAGTAGGTTTTGGAAAAAAAAGTCTGGAGACCCCCGGGCAGTTTTTAGGCCAAAATTTTCGCAAGCAAAAATATTTTTTCCCTATCCTATTTTTAAGCTTTTCCGAGTCTTTTGAGCCACGTGCCATCATAGTGATTTTTTGTTGCCCTTTTTCGTCGTTGTTGCCCTGATTTCCGAAAAAAAGAAGTCAAAAAAAATTCGTGCCTATCCTGTCAGTTTGACCTGGGAAGAGTTTTGAGACACTCGCCATTATAGTGATTTTTCGCCAAAAAGAAGAGGAGCGCAAAAAAAAGGAGCGCAAAAAAAGGAGAGCGATTTTTTTTCCAGAGTGTACTTTTCCCTTGTTTACGTGCAACGTCGTGATTTTGTTAGTGTTCTAGGCTCGCGTCTCTAGCATAGTCTAGCCTAGGACCAGCACAGTATCATCGTTGAGCGTTTATTCAACTTTGCATCTCTGAATTGATTATTGCTGACCCTTTTTGCTACCATATTACAAGCCTTCCCAGCTACACATACATCTACGTCATGCGTTTGACTCTCCCTGGTAATCGCTCTATCCAAGCTTTGAGAGTTTTGACTACAACGGTTGCCGATCACCACCTGCTGCTGGGTAAGAACTGGTAAGAATTTGAGATTCGCTTGAAGGATTTGTGACATACCACCACCACCACCGCTTCCTAGTAGTTTGTAGGATCATATTCTTTTGTGTTTCTATTGCTGCTAACCATGGCAGGATCACAAGCCGACGAGATTGACTGAGAGAACATGACGAACAAGGAGCTTCATGATAAGTTTCATCAAATGTTGGGTCAACAGGTGGAAGACGTGATGGCCAGTTTTGGAAAGGCATTGGAGAGGATGGATGACATTGAGAAGACAATTGCCACCAAGTTGGACGCCAAGTTTGATGAATTACTCAAACGTCTCCCACAACCAGTTCTACGCCGCGATATAGTAGGGCGAGCACAGCGTGTTCCTATTGAGCCAGGACAAAATTCTGGTGCCACTGCTACTGTTGTTGGTGCTTCTGTAGCTCCTGCTGCTACTGTAGAGGTGGAGGACTATTACGAGGATGAGGTTGATCAAAATCGGAACTACGGGCAGCCACCAGCACCACCACCAGCAGGTCGACCTCAAGTATTTATTCACAACGGTAGGCCTGCACCACCACCTCAGGTACGAGATCATTGATATGTCCATTTTGCATCATGCTTTTATATCAATATTTATTGCATTCTGGGCTGTTATTACACATTATATCTCAATATTTATGGCTATTCTCTCTTATTTTACAAGGTTTATCATGAAGAGGGGGAATGCCGGCAGCTGGAATTCTGGCTGGAAAAGGAGCAAACATTGGAAACCTATTCTGCACAGCTCCAAAAGTCCTGGAACTACACGAATTAACTTTTCAGAATTAATAAGAATTTCTGAGCAAAAGAAATACGCCAGGGGGCCCACACCCTGTCCAGGAGGCAGGGGGTGCCTCCCCCAATAGGGCACGCCCCCTATCTCCTAGGCCCCCTGGTGGGCCTCCGGTGTCCATCTTCTGCTATATCATCGCTTTCACCCTGGAAAAAATCATGGGCAAGCTTACGGGACGAAACTCCGCCGCCACGAGGCGGAACCTTGGCGGAACCAATCTAGGGCTCTGGCGGAGCTGTTCTGCCGGGGACACTTCCCTCCGGGAGGGAGAAATCATCACCAACGTCATCACCAACGATCCTCTCATCTGGAGGGGGTTAATCTCCATCAACATCTTCACCAGCACCATCTCCTCTCAAAACCCTAGTTCATCTCTTGTATCCAATATTGTATCAAAACCACAAATTGGTACCTGTGGGTTGCTAGTAGTGTTGATTACTCCTTGTAGTTGATGCTAATTGGTTTACTCGGTGGAAGATCATATGTTCAGATCCTTTATGCATATTATTACTCATCTGATTATGAACATGAAAATGCTTTGTGAGTAGTTACGTTGGTTCCTGAGGACATGGGTGAAGTCTTGCTATTAGTAGTCATGTGAATTTGGTATTCGTTCGATATTTTGATGAGATGTATGTTGTATTTTCCTCTAGTGGTGTTATGTGAACGTCGACTACCTGACACTTCACCATTATTTGGGCCTAGAGGAAGGCATGGGGAAGTAATAAGTAGATGATGGGTTGCTAGAGTGACAGAAGCTTAAACCCTAGTTTATGCGTTGCTTCGTTAGGGGCTGATATGGATCCATATGTTTAATGCTATGGTTAGGTTTACCTTAATACCTCTTTTGTAGTTGCGGACGCTTGCAATAGGGGTTAATCATAAGTGGGATGCTTGTCCAAGAAAGGGCAGTACCCAAGTATCGGTCCACCCACATATCAAATTATCAAAGTACCGAACACGAATCATATGAACGTGATGAAAACTAGCTTGACGATAATTCCCATGTGTCCTCGGGAGCTCCTTTCTCATTATTAGAAATTGTCCAGGCTTATCCTTTGCTACATAAAGGATTGGGCCACCTTGCTGCACTTTATTTACTTTATTTACTTGTTATTCGTTACCACTTATCTTATCACAATACTATCTATCACCTACAATTTCAGTGCTTGCAGAGAAAACCTTACTGAAAACCGCTTATCATTTCCTTCTGCTCCTCGTTGGGTTCGACACTCTTACTTATTGAAAGGACTACGATTGATCCCCTACACTTGTGGGTCATCAAGACTCTTTTCTGGCACCATTGCCGGGGAGTGTAGCGCTTTTGGTGAGTGGAACTTGGTAAGGAAACATTTATATAGTGTGCTGAAATTTTCTGTTACTTGTCACTATGGAAACTAATCCTTTGAGGGGATTGTTTGGGGTATCTTCACCCCAACCAGAAGAGCAAAGAGTTACCCCTCAACCTACTGAACTTTATGAAAATATTTACTTTGAGATTCCTTCGGGTATGATAGAGAAACTGCTAGCTAATCCATTTGCAGGAGACGGAACATTGCATCCCGATTTACACCTTATCTTTGTGGATGAAGTTTGTGGATTATTTAAGCTTGCAGGTATTCCCGATGATGTTGTCAAAAGGAAGGTCTTCCCTTTATCTTTGAAGGGAGATGCATTGACATGGTATAGGCTATGTGATGATACGAGATCTTGGAATTATAAGCGATTGAAGTTGGAATTTCACCAGAAGTTCTATCCTATGCATCTTGTTCATCGTGATCGTAATTACATATATAATTTCTGGCCTCGCGAAGGAGAAAGCATCGCTCAAGCTTGGGGGAGGCTTAAGTCAATGTTATATTCATGCCCCAACCATGAGCTCTCTCGGTAAATGATTATCCAGAACTTTTATGCTCGGCTTTCTCTTGATAATCGCAACCTGCTCGATCCTTCCTGTGCTGGTTCTTATATGCTGAAGACTATTGATTTCAAATGGGACTTATTGGAAAGAATTAAATGCAACTCTGAAGATTGGGGTTCCGACGATGGTAAGGAGTCAGGTATGACACCTAAGTTTGATTGTGTTAAATCTTTTATGGATACCGATGCTTTGCATGGATTTAGCGCTAAATATGGACTTGACTCTGAGATAGTAGCTACTTTATGTGAATCTTTTGCTACTCACGTTGATCTCCCTAAAGAGAAGTGGTTTAAATATAATCCTCCTATTGAAGTGAAAGTAGTTGCACCTATTACAGTCGAAGAAAAGACTATTACCTATAGTGCTCCTATTGTTCCTACTACTTATGTTGAAAAACCTCCTTTCCCTGTTAGGATAAAGGATCATGCTAAAGCTTCGACTATTGTTCGTAAGAGTAATACTAGGACTTATACACCTCCTGAGCAAATTAATGTTGAACCTAGTATTGCTATGGTTAAAGATCTCTTGGATGAGGATTTAGATGGGCATGTTATTTCTTTCTGTGGTGAGTCTGCTAATATTGCTAGGCCAGATACTAAGACATGTAGACCTGTTGTAGGCATGCCTGTTATTTCTGTTAAAATAGGAGATCATTGTTATCACGGCTTATGTGATATGGGTGCTAGCGCTAGTGCAATACCTTATTCTTTGTATCAAGAAATTATGCATGACATTGCACCCATTGAATTAGAAGACATTGATGTTACTATTAAGCTTGCTAATAGGGATACCATTAAACCCTTTGGGATTGTTTGAGATGTTGAAGTTTTGTGTGGGAAGGTTAAATACCCTGCTGATTTTCTTGTTCTTGGTTGCCCACAAGATGATTTTTGTCCCGTTATTTTTGGTAGACCCTTCTTGAATACGGCTAGTGCTAAGATTAATTGTGAAAAGAATATTGTCACTGTTGGCATAGATGGTATGTCTCATGAGTTTAACTTTGCTAAGTTTAGTAGAAAACCTCGTGAAAGGGAACCACTTAGTAAGGATGAAATTATTGGTCTTGCTTCCATTGCTGTTCCTCCAACTGATCCATTAGAACAATGCTTGCTAGACCATGAAAACGATATGTTTATGAAGGAAAGAGAGTAAATAGATGAAGTGTTCCTTAAACAGGAACCTATGTTGAAACATAACCTTCCCGTTGAAATTCTTGGGGATCCCCCTCCACCCAAGGGCGATCCCGTGTTTGAACTCAAACCATTACCTGATAATCTTAAGTATGCTAATCTTGATGAAAAAGAAATATATCCTGTTATTATTAGTGCTAACCTTTCAGAGAAAGAAGAAGAAAGATTATTGAAAACTCTGAAGAAGCACCGAGCAACTATTGGATATACTCTGGATGATCTTAAGGGCGTTAGTCCCATGTTATGTCAACACAAAATTACATTGGAGGACGATGCCAAACCAGTTAGAGATCCTCAAAAACGATTAAATCCCAAGCTGAAGGAAGTGGTAAGAAAGGAGATACTAAAGCTCCTTCAGGCATGTATTATTTATCCCGTTGCTGATAGTGAATGGGTAAGCCCTGTCCATTGTGTCCCTAAAAAGGGAGGTATTACCGTTGTTCCTAATGATAAAGATGAATTGATCCCGCAAAGAATTATTACAGGTGATAGGATGGTAATTGATTTTCGTAAGTTAAATAAAGCTACTAAGAAAGATCATTACCCCTTACCTTTTGTTGATCAAATGCTAGAAAGACTATCCAAACACACACATTTCTGCTTTTT